>NC_134828.1:21504178-21566358 GCF_004210375.1 Tachypleus tridentatus | reverse complement strand
ATACAATATTGTTCAAAAGGGGACAATAAAAAGATAGGGAAGAAGCAATGGAGTATTGCATACAATATTGTTCAAAAAAGGGACAATAAAAAGATAGGGGGAGAAACAATGGAGTGTTGCATACAATATTGTTCAAAAATGGACAATAAAAAGATAGGGGGAGAAACAATGGAGTATTGCATACAATATTGTTCAAAAAGGGGACAATAAAAAGATAGGGAAGAAGCAATGGAGTATTGCATACAATATTGTTAAAACTGAGATTATAAAAATATGGGGGGGGGGACAGAAACAATTCGTAGTGATAACACTCTCGCTTTTCTAATAATGAAAGTTAACTTTAAATGCTTCTAGAAAAGCGTTTCTCAGTTCACTGGTTGCTACCACAAACTGAGTTGTCAGAACGTATAAAGAGAATTGTGAACAAATTTGAAAATAAATCTAGTTCAGTTATTTATTCAGTGTTTAGCAGGTCGGGTATATTTTGTTGTTGTTGGTTGTTTTTTTTTGCACTAAAACCAGTTACTGATCAGCTATCACCATCAGTGTTTATAAACGAACTTTGAGTAACAAACTGATCTAATAAACACAGTAAATAATGTTTCTAAATCTTACATTTGTTTCTAATTCGAAACTCTCTATGGCGATCATCACTGGTTTCCGATTTTGATCAGATAGGAATAAGTGAAATGTTATTCTTACCATTAAAAATTAAGTAATTACATAACACCTACACACACACTCAGAACCATATTTAAAATAAACCTTTACTATTTGATAAAGTACTAATTTTATTTATTACTGGCGACTATTCACGTCAACTCTCCTTCATACATATACATATAATTAGAAATTAATAAAGGAGAGAAAAAAAGTTTGTTACTCTAGGAACAGGCCCGGTATGGCCAGGTCAGTTAAGGCGTTCGACTCGTAATCTGAGAGTCTTAGGTTTTAATCTCCGTCACACCAAACATGCTCGCCCTTTCAGCCGTGGGGGCGTTACAATGTGACGGTCAGTCCAACTATTCGTTGTTAAAATAGTAGCCCAAGAGTTGGCAATGAGTGGTCATGACTAGCTGTTCTTCCCTCTAGTCTTACACTGCTAAATTAGGGACCGCTAGCACAGATAGCCCTCGTGTAGCTTTGCGCGAAATTCCAAAACAAGTAAACAAACAAATACTCTAGAAACCAACAACCTAATATAATGAATTCATATAAAGAAATTTCGATGGCTGTTATTATTATTACTAGTTTGGTAGAGGTTATACCATAAGACAAGCTTTATAAATGCAAATTTCACACTTTTTTATTAAGAGCTTATTTAATTGTTATCAGCATTGGATCTCTCAAAATACGATATGATATACCCCATATACTAATAAACCTACTGTATAAAGGTTTCTGTTATTTTTCAGGTTAGGGATACCTGAAAGATTTCTTTTCAGTTTGTTGTGTTCATTGTTTTTCTCTCACAAAAATTCTAAAACACCAAATTATGTGAGTTTGTCTGTTAGAAAAAACCTTTCAAATCAACGTTTGGGATATGTATTATACTAAATGTTATTTCAACTATTAGGTTCATGATTTGTTGTATCTATGTATGTATGTGTTACTGTAGGAAAAAAAAGAGAGAAAAATATAAAAAATAAAGCAAAATTGGCCTCTCTAAGAGTAATTAGCATATCTAACAGAACAACAAACCAATTCGATAATCTTAGAAGTGCATTGACGTTCATTCATCGTTCTTGCACTGTGAAGAAGATAAACTTTCTGTCTTCATTCATAAGTAGTGAAAAAATACTCCAGTCAAACGTTTTCTTTATCTGTTAATACAGCTTTAGTTTTATGTGGTATCAGAATCAAAGTGTTCTGATTGGGCGTTAGTAGCAAACATAAAATAGTTTTGTACAAAAATAGAACTATGCGGACTTTCTTCGTGTGAATGTTACTATCATTAGAGTACGTTAGGCCTAGTGTTTGCCTAACTTGTGAACTCAGTTAGTCCTAGTATTAGCCTAACTTACTGTGAACCCAGTTAGTCCTAGTATTACTATGAATCCAATTAGGCCTAGTCTTAACCTAATTTACAGTGAATCCAGAAATTGATGATGCGCGTTTTGCTGCTGCAAAATTTCGCTTTGAATGACAGTGAAGTCCTACTATTTGATTAGAGTTGGCGATTGGTGTTGTCGATTGGTTGCTTTCCCTCTAGGCCTTCGGTTCAAAATTAGGAACGGCTAGCTAGCGCAGATAGCCTTCAAGTAGCTTTGCGCGAAATTCAAGCTAAACCAAATTTTATGAACAAAAGTAGACTAAAAAGGTTATACAATAGAAACTAGTAACTGAAAACAGTGCTATTTATATAGATGTTTCGAAATTTTATATGGACTGAAAGACGTTTAATTATTGTGTTGATTTGTCGAATTTCGTCCAAAACTATTCGAGAGCTATTCTCGTTAGCCGTTCCTACTTTTGAAGTGATAAATTATAGCGGCCAAAAGGGCTAACATATTCGGTGATGAAGAATCAAATCCGCTGCTTTCAGATTGTGAATTGAGTGCCCTAACCATTAGGTTACGCTAGGCCTAGTTATTGAGAACTGACATAAAGGTGTTAGAAATCTATGTCTAGAAGGTTCATTCTACATTGTTGTTGTAAACGCTTTTTACCTCTCATCGAAGGTTTAAAGTAAATGCTCCGGTGAATTAGCGGTAAACTTGAGGGGCTTATAACGCTAAAATTTTGGTTCGATTCCTATAGTGGACGCAGCACAGTAACACATTATATAGCTTTGCGCTGAAAGAAAACAATTCTGACCTGTTTAAAGTACTTTTCTCATTTGTATATGTTTGATCATAATAGATCTCATTAATTGCTTTGTTTTTCCAACAGTAACCCTTCTTCAGCTCTATTGTTGAGTGCGCCCATTAACCCTCAAATAGAGAAATGTCGTAGTTTTTTTGTTTTTTTTTTAATTTCGCGCAAAGCTACACGGGGGCTATCTGCGCTAGCCGTTCCTAATTTTGCAGTGTGGGACTAGAAGGAAGGCAGCTAGTCATCACCACCCATCGCCAACTCTTGGGCTATTCTTTTACCAATGAATAGTGGGATTGACAATCACATTATAACGCCCCCACGGCTGAAAGGGCGAGCATGTTTGGTGCCACGGGGATTCCAACCTGCGACCCTCAGATTATGAGTCGAACACCTTAACCCACCTGGCTATGCCAAGCCCAGTGTCACGATGGCCGCTGTTTAAGGATTAAACCCATTTTACTAAACTAAACACAATATTTTTATCAAACCCTTACTTATATCAAATCGTTTAATGAGTGCAAATTTCCTTAGTAATAACTGGTCATTGTTGAATTTTGTCCCAATAAAAGTACTGTCGTTAATACCGACATAGTTGTGTGTTTGTTACGTTGTTGTGAAACGTAATTGGGTTGTCATGGTGATGTGTTTGAAATGCTTATACTTTCTGTCTTTCAGCTTCTGTTCAAAAGTGACGTGGCCAAGTTGTAGTTGATCGGACACAATAATTCACGAGCTCTTTTATCTTATTTTGAAATTATCGTGCGTAAACTATAGTCTGTAACCACGTATTTCTTCATATGAGATTTACTTTGCCAGACTGTGTGATACATTATGAAGACATTTCTTAAAACTTTAATGTTGTGGATGAAATATAAACATGTAGATAAAATAAACGTTATTTGCGCACCCTTAAATAAGCAATGCCTTAAATGTATTGTGTATATATTTATATGTGTTGTGCAACTGTTGTTTAAAAGTATGTATTGGACTATCACATAAAGTCATGACTAAATTAAATGTGTTTTGTTCCCAAGACATTTGTCTCGTATTTTGTTAATCACGGTTCAACTCTGTGTCGGGCGACAAAGTTTTCGTGTTTTATAATGTACTATTTCCTAGTCCACTAAACATTCATCATAAAATTAAAAAAAAAAAATTATACGTCTATACTTTTCGGCTCTCAGCTGGAACATCGATGAGTCTACGGATTTACAACGCTAAAATCAGGGGTTCGATTCCCCTGGGTGAACACAGCAGATATATAGTCCGATAGGTTTCCTGGTTATAAGAAAACATATACATTCAAACCTTTGATTTTTTTACGCGAATGAAAGTCTTTATACACAGTGGATTTCAAGAACAATAGACAGAAGTAATTATTGTTTGTTTATCAAAGTAACTGTTCGAATTGTTGGCTGTTAACTTTGAACCAATACTTGCTTTGAAGTTTATGGTTAGCGATTCGAACATTTAATAAACAAATAAGCTTTTGTTTTTCACATTGTTTAAATATTTCCAATTAAAACTCCAAGGATATTGATATCTCATGACAAAGTTGTAATAGCAAGATACTGAGCTAATAAAGATACATTCAGAAAATATAGGTCGTGATTTTATTTACGTTAATAAAAAAAATATTTAATTTTTTTTCTTCCCGAAATCTCTAGGGAGCGCGACTTTTGCGTCACTTTGCATCAAATATTTTCTTTGTAGATGTAATCACATCATCTCCTTAAAACTAATATAAATACAACAGATTACCTCTAGAATTACCATTGTGAGTCTATATCAAACACATGGCTTTTTAAACCCATTTTTTTCTAACGTCTAATGTACAAATATGCTTGTAAGTCAACGATTTTGTTGGTTACAAGGCCCTTGGAAACATACATATCACACAACACGTACGTTAGTAATTTTATCCAGTTTTTGGTCAGAGATTATTTCTTTACGTTGAGTTATAACAGATAAAAACATAAAATTAGTCAAAACGAAGCAGCATATGAATGTCTTCAATATAAAAATAAGTAGCTAACTTTACGGTTATTAGAAAGTTTCTTTCATATAGAATTTGAGGCCATATTTTAATTATGCTAAATTGTCCGAAGTAATCAAACCGATCCACTATCTTTATTTAGTTAATTATAACCTCCTAACCTAAAATGATCAAATTAATCCACTATCTTTATTCTGTTGATGATAACCCCTAACTTAAAATGGTCAAATTGATCCACTATCTTTAATCTGTTGATGGTAACCCCTAACTTAAAATGGTCAAATTGATCCACTATCTTTAATCTGTTGATGATAACCCCTAACTTAAAATGGTCAAATTGATCCACTATCTTTAATCTGTTGATGATAACCCCTAACGTAAAATGGTCAAATTGATCCACTATCTTTAATCTGTTGATGATAACCCCTAACGTAAAATGGTCAAATTGATCCACTATCTTTAATCTGTTGATGGTAACTCCTAACCTAAAATGGTCAAGTTGATCCACTATCGTTATTCTGTTGATGATAACTCCTAACCTAAAATGGTCAAGTTGATCCACTATCTTTATTCTGTTGATGATAACCCCTAACCTAAAATGGTCAAGTTGATCCACTATCTTTATTCTGTTGATGATAACCCCTAACCTAAAATGGTCGAGTTGATCCACTATCTTTATTCTGTTGATGATAACCCCTAACCTAAAATGGTCAAATTAATCCACTATCTTCATTCTGTTGATGATAACCCCTAACTTAAAATGGTCAAATTGATCCACTATCTTCATTCTGTTGATGATAACCCCTAACTTAAAATGGTCAAATTGATCCACTATCTTTATTCTGTTGATGATAACCCCTAACCTAAAATGGTCAAATTAATCCACTATCTTCATTCTGTTGATGATAACCCCTAACCTGAAATGGTCAAGTTGATCCACTATCTTTATTCTGTTGATGATATTTCTCTGAGCTGAAGTAGTCAGATTGGTAAACTGTGTCTATTCAGTTGAAATGGCACGACAGATTTTGCAGGTAATGATCATTCAAATTAGAACGCCTTTTACTGAGCGTTATGTTACACGTTTTAAAATAAAAACAAGAGGGAATTCTCTTTTATGACAAAATCAGAATAACTTGACCAATGAGACCAACAGTGGGGCGCGAGAATGCCCGAGTTGGTTTTAGTACTCAACAGGAACTTAATCAGCCTACCCTCAAATTGAATTTGTTTTCAGGCACGATTAGAATAAATTAATCAATGACATTTTGGGCATGGTCAAATACATTAATCGAAAGAGTATGACCTCATGAGTTCAAAACTGTAATTTGATTTCAGCTCGGTCAAGAGAAGACGAAGCCATGAGCTAAACGTTTGTACATGAAGAAAAAGAGTCAATTTGCAGCAGCTAATAAACCAGAAAAGAAAGAACAAAGAAACTTAAAACGTTTTGGTCATCCCCTACGACACTGCTCTATTATCAGCAATGTCCGAAGTCATCTGACAATGTCAATGTTTTTAAAACTCAGATTTGAAAAATCGAAGATAAAACACAACAATAAAAATTATGGAACTTTATCTAGCAAAAAGTATGATAATTGTGAAACGCCTCCTGGAAATAAATTAAGGAACTTTCTATAGTGATGAACCATGATTTTCTGGGAACGGTCCGGCATGGCCAAGTGTGTTAAGGCGTTCGACTCGTAATCCGAGGGCTCCTGGGAAAAGTTGTTATGACTCGCCTACAAATCCAGGGCAATGTCTTGCCTCCATGATCACTGACTCTCGCTTTACAACAAACTAACTTTTGATGTTGCAATTCTATTCATAAATACAGAGATTTGCAAAACATTTAGAGTTTATTTGAGAAAGCATTAGATGCATACTTTGTGAACAGCTATAACTATAAGACATGAATGCGGTAATCAAATGAAGTTAACCACCAACATTTCTCCAGTTTTCATAAATTTTAGAGAAGTTATTTTCAAGGATGTTTCAGTTGTGGGCTGTTGTTGTAAGTTTTTTTATACATGAACTGAATCGTAATTTTTTTGTTTTTGCTTTGTGTTCAGACAAAATTGTGTTTTTTTGTATAATCATGTCTTTGTATTTTCTAATCAATTTTGATGATTTTAGTTTCTTGTATTGTTTGTTTGTTTTTGAATTTCGCGCAAAGCTACTCGAGGGCTATCTGTGCTAGCCGTCCCTAATTTAGCAGTGTAAGACTAGAGAGAAGGCAGGTGGTCATCACCACCCACCGCCAACTCTTGGGTTACTCTCTACCAACGAATAGTGGACTGACCGTCACATTATAACGCCCCCACGGGTGAAAGGGCGAGGATGTTTGGTGCGACGGGGATTCGAACCCGCGACCCTCAGATTACAAGTCAACGCCTTAACACGCTTGGCCACGCAGGGCCTTCTTGTATTCGACTGAGAAAAATGTGTTGACAATTGTTTTATTGAGATATAACCATTTCTTTTTTTAATGAGACACCAATTTTTATGTAACAAAGTGCCGAATTTTTTACGACAATGTGTAATTTCTCATCATGAAAAATACGAGCTATAATTACTAACTTACGTGAGCCCGGCATGGCCAGGTTGTTAAGGCACTCGACTCGTACTCTGAGGGTTTCAGGTTCGAATCCCCGTTACACCAAACATTTTCGCCATTTCAGCCGTGGGGGGAGTTATAATGTGACGATCAATCCCACTATTCGTTGGTAAAAGAGTAGCACAAGAGTTAGCAGTGGATAGTGATGACTAACTGCTTTCCCTCTATTCTTACACTGCTAAATTAGGGACGGCTAGCGCAGATAATCCTCGTGTAACTTTGCGCAAAGCTCAACAACAAAACAAACATTTCTACGCAGCTATTTTAACGAGTTCAAATGCGGAATCCGCCATTTTTTAACCACTGGTTCTTGCAGACGTCAAATAGTAGCTTTCTTGTAGCTTTGCGCTGAATTCAAAACAAACCAAATTACCTAACTAATTAGATTCTCACTTTGAAACAAATAAATCTAAAAATGCAAACAAGCAATATTTCAAGATGTCTTCAGAAAAGAAAGTAACAAAAACATAAAAAGGTAGACTATGCAAATATTAGTTGGATGAGTCGTTCCTTGTATCCCCCTCGCTAACAACGCCTACAAACAAACCAGCTTTAAGATCTATATATTGACAAAAACCGAACTTTTCTGTGTAGTAATAAAATCAGTTTTTCACCTTTCTCAGCACAAGTTAAATTCACTTTTTTGTTCTCACCTTTGACGAAAATCGTAATTTTTTGTTTTCGATTTATACTTTGTGACAAAGTTCAGCAAATAAACACACAGGATGAGTTTCGTTGATTCTTTTATTTCGTCAAGATAAAATATTAGACACAATATTTCGTAAAATATGTGGTTTAGTTAGATACACCGCTGCGAAACTCTGTTAAAAGTTTGAAACAAACGTAATGTTTCCAAGCTTTCCAACAGATAATAGAAAGATCAATGTTATTTTAACCCAAAGTTGATTTGTTTTGAATTTCGCGCAAGGCTACACGAGGAGTTTCTGTGCTAGCCGTCCCTAATTCAGCAGTGTAAGACTAGAGGGAAGGCAGCTATTCATCACCACCCACCGCCAACTCTTGGGCTACTCCTTTATCAACAAATTGTAGAATTGAATGTAACATTTTAACGTCCCCATGGCTGAAAGGGCGAGCATGTTTGGTACGATGGGGATTTGAAACTGCAACCCTCAGATTACGAGTCGAGTGCCTTAACCACCTAGTCACGCCGGGCCTTTCAACATACGAATATATTTGGGAGTACAAAAGCATTATTACATCCAAACACATTGTAAACATAATTATGCAATAAATTCTATAAAAAATATTGCTATATTTCTATGGTAATTATCATTGCCCTACTATAGTAGAACTCTTACTTACATGTATGATACTGGAAAAACATTTCTATTTTAGGATTTGCAATTCCCAGCTTTGCAAAATTTTTATCTTGAGTGCGTGTAGATTTGCAATATGGGTCACGATTTTCTTATTTCGCCTCTGTTTCCTGCCATAGAGAGCTTGATTTTTCTCCATTATCAAGGTGCAGTTATAACGTCATACTTACGTCAAACGCGGAGCTAACGCACTGGCGCCACGGGTAATCGGCTAGTAATTATAATTATTAATAAATAGTCTTAGTTATGAGTAACAGGTAAACTATAAAAATTTAGTAACTCTGACTAATAACGGTGCTTTCTGCCTTTAATATATCTTAGTTATTGAAATGAGAGTCGCGGCTTCGAACCCCCGTCGCACCAAACATGCTCGTCCTTTCAGCCTTGGGGGGCGTTATAATGTGACGGTCAATCCCACTATTAGTTGGTAAAAGAGTAGTCCAAGAATTGGCGGTGGATGATGATGACTAGCTGCCTTTCCTCTAGTCTTACACTGCTGAATTAGGGACGGCTAGCGCAGATAATCCTTTTGTAGCTTTGCGCGAAATTAAAAAAAACAAACAAAACAGACAATCAGTTATTGAAAGTATTATTACATCAGAGTAAACGCTGTACAACTGATATATCTCATTTCGTTAAAGCATTATTACACCAGAGTAAACCTTAGTACACTTATCTCACCTTCTCAAAGCTTTATTACATCAAAGTAAAGTTTACACGTCTTATTGAAACATTATTACACAGGAGTAAACTGTGGTAAATACAAACATTATTACGTAACAGCAAATTCAACGTATCTCACATTATTAAAGCACTAACAAACCCATGGTCCTAAGGCCCACATTTACAGGGCCACTATAGTGCTAATTTAATACTTTAGCTGCTAGTTTACACTGTTTCAGTCCAATGTCCATAGCTGCTATAATGTGAATTTAATTTTTTAAAACCAAGTTTAGAATGGTAAAATAGTAGACTTACTTATATAGAATGTATATATTATTACATCAGGGTAAACTGACGTTACTGTAACCATCACTAAAGTATCCCTTTGAATATAACAAACGACCGGCATGCTAAGTATATAGAATGGACGGCAACCGCCTGTTGTAAAAAGTCAGAGAACAACATTCCGAAAGGCTTGCGAAACGTCGTCTGCTATATTTGTTTTCTAAGGCAAACAGTTGTTGTCCACTCTAGTGTACTCATCACGAACATTCTGACTAAACAATCTATCAAAGTAGAAATACATGCTTGTTTCTCCTGAGAGTAGTCAAGAAAGGAACTGAGTCAAGCAGTTGGTCATGAAATAAACCTTGTTCGAGTTAGCTCTACATTCACTAAGTGTTTGCTCACTTGTAAGTTTGTTTGTCCGCGAACTATTCCGACAGTTCTGGGACAAGTGGGACCACACTTTAGGCATGTTGACTCCAGAGATGTCTTTATCTATACAGCTTCGCGTGCTTAACAAGGGGGAGGGGAACAAGACGCTCCCGGAAGGTGTAGAAACGGGATTTGGTTTCGGGCACACACACCTTCCTTGGAGTACCTGAAGAATTGATTGGGGACAATGTAAGAGTTTGATCGGCACACTGGGCCTTTATGAATCATGAGCGCGTGTATTTTATGCAAGCATATACGAGTTTACCAATGGAATTCAAAAACTGCGTTGTGGATCATTTTAAAATATTGTTTCTCCTGTGATATAAACAACAGTTAATTAATATGATATTTTGTTTTGTTTTTTACGGTTTCTCATACAACAGAAATAACAACATAAAAACGCTTTCCGATAATACAAGTTAGAAAGTACTATTTGATTGAGTGTCTACCAAATAAAAATGTGCCAGGCCTTCGGTGAAGTTTCAACATTTATTGCTGCGTCCTTCTGTACTGTCCTGGTCAATGTGTTCTTGTTTATTACATAATTAAAGGGCCTTTCATTAAAGGTTTTTAACTTTTTCGTTTTAATGGATGGCACTGAGACTCGCTGTTAGTACCGTTTGTATCGGACAAACACAGCCACGTGACAAGAATGATCACAATAAAAGCACCGCAAACAACTTCAAGTGTTCGGGGGCGTCTCTTCATGAATCTTTATGATCGTATGGAGAATCCAGTAAAAGTTATTCCACGATCAAAAGATGAACGATCTTAGAATCATTTGCTCCCATAAACCTTAACTGCGTTTTACGTGTGCGCGTGTGTGTGACGTTTTACGGTCTCACCGGTTGTGATTAATCGGTTATTCTGTGAGTTGTTAAATAAAATAAAAACTTCCTAGCGGAATGTGATACGTAACCAGTCTTCCAAAAACGCTCATAAAATCACACAAACGTTAAAAACAACAACTTTTTCTCACAAATAATTAAAAAATAAGATGTTTGTTATGAATTTCCCACAAAGCTACACGAGGGCTAGCTGCCCGCGCTAGCCATACCTACTTTAGCAGTGGAAGACTAGAGGGAAGGTAGCTAGTCATCATCACCCACCGCCTGCTCTTGGGCTACTATCTTATCAACGAATAATGGGATTGACTGTTATATTATAACACCCTCACGGCTGAAAGGACGAGCTTGCTTTATGTGACGGGGATTCGAGCCCGCGACCATCAGATTTCGAGTTGAGTATTTTAAATCCACCATGGCATGTCAGGTCAAGAAATAAGAAATACTTTATTAATAATTTCTACATTCAACATTTGCACGCTAAAACATCGAGTTGGCCTGTTAAAAACATGTTGAAATAGATCAAATTTTATGTAATATATATATTATATATGTGCCAAACCTACAAGCTAAAACAATACTACAGTGATATTATGAATTTTAACTGAATGTTATAATACGTCATATTTACAGTTGGTTGCATAGCTATTCGATCTGGATTTGATTCCGTATGGAATACTGAATAAATAATTTTACCTTTGGTACTGAACCTAGTAACGAATGCCAAATTAACTTACGTATATTAATATGAGGAAGCTGGTTTCTATTTAAATGAAGAAAAGCTAATAACAAAGCCGTAGTAATAACGTGAATAACAAACTTTGTTTTCTTGTAGAATCACAGCTTTTGTTTTGGGTTGTTGTTATCGATAATATTTTCTTGGTTCTCTTCTGTTTTGTTTGATTTGAATTTCGTAAAAAGCTACAAGAGGGGTATCTGTGTTAGCCGTCCCTAATTTAGCAGTGTCAGACTAGAGGGAAGACAGTCATCACCACCCACCGCCAACTCTTTGGCTACGTTTTACCAACGAATAGTGATATTGACCGTCACATTATAACGCTCCTACAGCTGAGTTGGCGGTGATGACTAGCTGCTTTCTCTCTAGTCTTACACTGATGGCTAGCGCAGATAGCCCTTATGTAGCTTTGCGCGAAATTCCAAACAAACCAAACTTAATTCTCTAACGAATCAGAAAAAGAAGAGGTTAGGAGACAACCATTTGTCTTCGTAATTAACTCGTCAGGTTCAAAATCTTTGCCGTTAAAATATTTTTTTTTCTCTCTCTCTCGGAATTTTTAACAAAAACATGATTAATTTTTAATAGATGAACCTTTTGACTTTTCGTCTTTTCTCCGGAAAATTTTTCGCTTCTTTTCAGAATTATCACAAATGCATTAACTCGCTGGTGGGAAAATCGGCAAAACACAGCTGTCCTTCACGGTATCCTAGCAATCTATCTGATCAGCCGACGAAAGAGATTTAAAGATTTCTACCCCATTCATTTATCTTTCTAAGTAATTGGGCGTTCTCGGTGACTATAAGAGATCTTTTACTCATATAACGAAACATGCAAATTGGATTTTTCTTGTTTCGAATTCGTGCTAATTTCTTCAGACAAAAACAAACAAACAAGAAAAAAGGCAAATAGTATACCATCTGCCAAGTTCTTTCCAATTGCTTTTCTAAGGCTGACAAAACGAAGGTAATGCAATTTTCTATAAGGAATAGATATTTTTGTCAACGCACAAATATAAATTACTAGTGGCATAGTGAAGTCCATAGTTTGTCAGATATACTTAATTATGTAGAATAAATATTTTATGTTGGTTGTCTGTAACTAAAAAAGCTCAACACAACCATGAAGTAAAACGTCATGAAAAAACAAGGGGAAGCAAAATTATTTTTGTTCTCAACATTTCGTTACGTAATGTAATTTATTTCGAACGTTTCTTTTGAATTTCGCGCAAAGCTACTCGAGGGCTATATGCGCTAGCCGTCCCTAATTTAGAGGTGTAAGACTAGAGGGAATGCAGCTAATCATCACCACCCACCGCCAACTCTTGGGCTACTCTTTTACCAACGAATAGTGGGATTGACCGTAACATAATTACGCCCCCCACGGCTGAAAAGGCGAGCATGTTTGGTGCGACCTGGATTCGAACCCGCGACCCTTGTATTACCAGTCAAATGCCTTAACCAACCTGGCCATGCCGGGCCTTCCGACGAAAATATTTAATGTCCTCGTAAAAATAATAACGTCTGAAGTAAAGAAGAACGGTTTGTAATGTTCGAAATCTTTATATATAAACGTTCCTGGTAAAATATCTAAAGTTTTCCAATGAATAAGTGTTAATCACAATTATAGCTTACGAGACCTGTGGCACACTGACTGTAGCAAACCAATAATAATATCAACATTTTTTACCGTCTATTGGCTCGTTGATTTATATAGTTTAAGGCGAGTTTCTAGAAAGTTCAACAATGTTCGAACGCTGTAAAATAAATACTGTTGATTCTTACTCTCAAGAATCTTCTGCAAATTTAAAGAACAATACACATCAAACAGTATACGCCACATGCATTGAATTGAAACACACGTAGGTATAAAAATACACGAATAACGCTGAATCCGTTACAATCAACACAAACACAATGTGACGAATTCAAATATTGAGCGTTAATCTCTGAAAATTAAAGATGTGATTTTCGACGTTTATATTTGTTACTGAAATTTCTCTCTTATTTTAAAGTTGAATAGTAACATGAAGTAAGTCAGCTGATTGGATGGTAGTAAAATACCAATATCTGCCGCCACAAAGTTTTATCCGGCTCTTGAAACCGAACAAAGGGATTAATAGTATTAAAATAATGTGCCGCCATGGCAACTCGAACTTTGGACTTTCTGATAAGTATCCCGGAACAATAACCAATATCCTATGCCCTGCGCCTTACTACTCTTCAGTTGTTGTTGGTAGTTAAGCACAAAGTTACACAATAGGCTATCTGTGCTCTGCCCACCACGTGTATCGAAACCCAATTTATAGCGTTGAAAGTACGCAGACATACCACTGTGCTACTGGGGACCTACTCTTCAGAAATTATATTACTTTATAATGAAGAATAAATATAAATTCTAAATCTTCCGAAATTTCTTCGATGAGAAAAAAAAAAAAGCTTTGTTTTTAATTTCGCGCAATGCTACACGAGGACTATCTGCACTAGCCGTCTCTAATTTAGCAGTTTAAGACAAGAGAGAAGGCAGCTAGTCATCACCACCAACCGCCAACTTTTGAACTACTCTTTTACCAACGAAAAGTGGGATTGATCGTTACATTATAACGCCACTACGGCTGAAAGGGCGTGCATATTTGATGTGGCAGGGATTCGAACCCGCAACCTTCGGATTAGTAGTCGAGTGCCTTAGCCACCTAGCTGTGCCAGTCCGCTATGTTTTGTTTGTATATTATAATTGGTTTATGGAAATGCAATTATATAGATCCTGACTAAACGCGAAATTCATCAAACTATTTGTAAAAAAGTAAAATTATTGAGACTAGCTGGGGTACCAGTACTCTGGATGAAATTTGTGTAAATTCATGATTAATGATAGGTTATTTTAGGATATGAAAAGTTGTTTCTTTTATATATAATATTTTTAAAAACACAAAATGCTTACAAAAACAGCAAAACACAAAATATGAAACCGTAAATTTTCATATATCTTCTCATTGACCAAACACACAAACCTTCGTGTGAAACTTGTTAAAGATCTATCAAGAAGGACGAAGTAGTGGTAAAAAAAAACCCTCAAAATGCAAAATTGAAAATTTGTTTGTATTTCCCCATGAAATTGATGAGCCTCCATGTCAAGTTTAGTAAATATCCAACCACAACCTGCGAAGCATTTTCATGGAGCCCCCCGCTAGTACAACGGTTAGTCTACGGATTTATGACGCTAAAATCAGGGGTTTGATTCCCCTTGGTGGGCACAGCAAATAGCCCGATGTGGCTTTGCTATAAGAAAAACACACACACACGCATTTACATGGACAGATAACATACAGTACTATTATATTTATATAGATGGCGCAAGTGCATTACATTTGTGTGTGATGTATTCATGACGTCATATCTCCACCCTGGGAATGGAGAAAAATAAAGTTCTCCGTAACGAGAAACGGAGGCGAAACGGGAAAACAGCGACCCCTATAGTTAATCTACATACAAATAAGATAAAAATTTCGCGAAGTTGGTGATGCACATTGCGTAGTAAAAATGTTTTTCCAGTATTATATAAGCAAGAGTTACATTTTAGTATAATAACACTGTACAAGTTGTCTGAATTATTTCGTATCATTCCATTCTATTTCTTTTATTCCTTTTTACGTTTCTCACGTCAAATAACGAGTCATCAAAACATCATCTTTTCTTTGAATCAACGTTCAAGCACAGGTGAAATGTCACTGATTTTGATATAATGTTTTTAAAAAGCTCACTTATTTGACTGATCGCAAAAAATCATTTGAGACAAACAAAATAAGTTCATTAACTTTGTTGTTCAAATTTTGTGAAAAATTTCTGTATAATCTTTACGTAAGCCCGAGTAGTAGTGGCTATGTATACCATACACTCAGGTTTCGTATGCATAAGCTGGATTATGTACAGCAGGTGTTTGTGGCTAGTTGTTTAACAAGCTCTCGTAGGTCGTCTGCCATGTTTCAGCTCAAGCTGTTCGCTCCTTTCTACTCATTTATCAAAATCAGTCAACATTATTATGTAGTGTGGTTGTGCCCACTACAATATTTTGTCACCTGTTTACTGTTGTTGTTGTTTACGTCTACGTTTACCGTTGCTTAAAACTATAAATCCTGGCTGGCTCGCAGCTGTCACATTTTCTGTGTATGAACTTTGATGAAAATGAGACACTTATTTAAAGGTCTGAATACAATTGTGATAACCATCAGTTATAGTGCAGATTTTAAAGTTAAATTATCACTCGCTGTATGGTAATAACTGACCAGGAAGAGTAATTCGTCTTATCAAATTGTTTTCTAAAGTAATTAAACCACCTGTGTGGACTTTGACGAAAAAACGGGACATTTATGTAAAGCTCCGAATACAACTGTGATAATCACCAGTGTAACGAATACTTATATATCCATTTGATTTGTTTAATATATTATTTTAAAACAAGTGGATTGCGTACTGTTTGTTTATTGTTGAAATTTATCGCCAACAAGTCACAGACATTTACAATAAAGGATCCAGCCGATACATTCATCAAATCAAAAAGCAAAACAACTTTCTGGCTTTTTGTAAAGTGTGAGATGATGGTGTACAAACGTGGGAAATTTTGAGCTGAAACCGTTGGAATCACAAGAATGAAAATATTTTTTTTATATTAAACTACATTCATTGTTGTCTTAATATCACGACTACATATCGTAAACTATGCGACATTAAGCCCGTCATCTCACTCGGTTTTCCTTTCAGATGTCTCTCAATCTAGACCTCGTTAGAGGATCAGTATAAAAATAATTCTATTGGGCTGTTTTTAACCCCAATTTGCCCCATGTGACTACTTCATGGCTCTATTAATCGAAAAAACAACTGAAACCTTAACAAAGTGCTTTGATAACAATCCCCAACAGTACACGTTACTCATTACAAAGAAAGCAGAAAACAATAAATTCGGGAAATTGATTGTCGAAGAAACGTGAATTTTTGGGGAAATCAGGTAATCTGGCATCGACTGGACCGGTAAAAAATCTATATCATTCGGTAGGCCGTTCAGATAATGTAAAAAATAATAATAATAATTTCTTACTACAGTGGCGATCCCTGAGACACAGAGGATTTAAAAATCATGTTATTGCAGAAGAATTACAAATAGTACGTTTGATAATTTCTGAGAAACAACTTATAAACTATAAATACATTTCTTGTCAACATTATTGGAGTTTACGTAAGATAATAAACTGCAAGTAGGACCTGAACAACAATTGTGGAATTCCTAATACAATTTTCAGAAATCTAGAAATAAGTTATCTTAGCTTTAAACTGAAAAAGTAAAGATGGCGTAGTTCTTGATTCCACTGGTTTTTTATACCCACCCCCCACCAAAACAATAACAACAAAATTAGCTTTTGATGTGACTGAAGAAGAATATATTTGTATGTGCCTCCCTTTAAGTTCAGATCAATTGCATCTAATCACCATCTGCCGGCTGTCAGTCCAACCTAATCATCGTGTGCCTGTTGTCAGTTGTACACAATCATCACGTGTCTGTTGTCAGTCCTACATGACCATTGTTTTCCTGTTGTTAGTTGTACACAATCATCACGTGTCTCTTGTCAGTCCTATATGACCATCGTGTGCCTGTTGTTAGTTGTATACAGCATTTTGGACCTGTTGTAGTTCTACATAACTGTCTTGTGCCTAATGTCAGATGTGCATGATGCTGTAGTGCTTGTTGTCAGCTCTACATAATTATCGTTTCTGTTGTCAGCTCTACATAATTATCGTTTCTGTTGTCAGTTCTACATAGTCATAGTGGGTCTGTTCTTAGTTATTCATAACCACCATAAGTCTGTTATCAAATGTATAGATGCAAAGGCTGTTTGTTGAGAAATATTTTACATAGAAGGTCGAAACGTTGTTCGCTCTTCTATGTAAAATATTTTCTCAACCCAAACGAGCCGTTTTTGCATATAAATTTCTCAACAAGTGGGTTTCTCGACATCACTGAAGTCTGTTATCAGCTTTAGCTAAACATAATGGGTATGTTTTCACTTCTGCATAACCATCGTGGATCTTTTGTCAGTTCTACATACGTATAATGGGTCTGTTTTCAGTTCTACATAACCATTACGGATCTTTTGTCAGTTCAACATACGTATAATGGGTCTGTTTTCAGTTCTACATAACCATCGTGGATCTTTTGTCAGTTCTACATACGTATAATGGGTCTGTTTTCAGTTCTAATAACCGTCATGAATCGTTTGTCAGTTTTACACAAGTATCATGGGTATGTTTTCAGTTCTACATAACTATCATGGGTCTGTTTTCAGTTGTACATAGTCATCATTGGTCTTTTTTTCAGTTCTACATAACCATCATTGGTCTTTTGTCAGTTTTACATAAGTATCATGAATCTGTTTTCAGTTCTACATAACCATTACGGATCTTTTGTCAGTTCAACATAACCATCACGGATCTTTTGTCAGTTCTACATAAGTATCATGAATCTGTTGCCAGATATACATAACCACCGTGTGTCTGGTTTCATTTGTGCGCAACCATAATTGGCATGTTGTCAGTTCTAAATAAACATTATATGTATGTTGTGAGTTATACATAACCACAATGCATCTATTTTCAGTTGTACATAACCACCATGTGTCTGTTGTCAGCACAATAGAGCGCTCGCATTCGCTAAGAAGCTGACGGGTCTCTTGTTGTTGGATGCTCCGATTCCTTGTCATTTTAATGAGCACAAGAAAAAAGACCGCTACTTTCGCTTCTTTTATAAGTGTCAAATTGGAAATGTTCAATTAATATCAGTTTACACACTCAAACTCATTCATTTCATTAAGTGCTTTTTCGTTCATGCTTTTATCTTCGAAATATTTCTTTCAATCAGTCAACGGAGGAAGTCCAGTTTTTGTTCGTGAAATTTTCTCACAGAGAAAAAACGTTTTCTCAAATTAACCATTTAGGGGATAAAGAATGTGAGGGGCCTGGCATGGCCAGGTGGTTAGGGCGTTCGACTCGTAATCTGAGGGTTACGAGTTCAAATCCCCGTCACACCAAACATGCTCGCCCTTTCAGCTGTGGGGTCATTATAAGTGACGCTCAATCCCACTATTCGTTGGTAAAACGGTAGCCCAAGAGTTTGCGGTGGGTAGTGATGACTAGCTGCCTTTCATCTAGTTTTACACTGGAAAATTAGAAATGGCTAGCGCAGATAGTCCTCGTGTAGCTTTACGCAAAATTAAAAAAACAAACAATGTGAGACATTTTGCTACTATATGTATAGATACGTAAGGGCAACATTAATTACAAAAAGTAGATTTGTTTGACTGTTTCACAGCAGCGCCAAATTGATTGTTTGATGTGTCAGCCGTGAGGAATCGAACCTCGGATTTTAGCATTGTAAGTTTATTATAACATTTTGCATTTTTATTTATCGCTCATCATCGAAATGTTTGTTTGTTTCAGGTTTAGCACAAAGTTACACAATGAGCTAGATGTTCTCAGTCCACGACGGGTATCGAAATCCGGCTTTTAGTGTTGCAAGTCTACTGACTTACCACTAGAGGACCTTCGGGTTTTTTTTGTTTTTTTTTAATTTCGCACAAAGCTACTCGAGGGCTATCTGTGCTAGCTGTCCCTAATTTAGCAGTGTAAGACTAGAGGGAAGACAGCTAGTCATCACCACCCACCGCCAACTCTTGGGCTATTCTTTTGCCAACGAATAGTGGGATTGACTGTCACATTATAACACCCCCACGGCTGAAAGGGCGAGCATGTTTGGCGTGACAGGGATGCGAACCCGCAACCCTCAGATTACGAGTCGCACGTCTTAACACGCTTGGCAATGCCGGGATAGGGCCATCGGAATGAGTTAACATTATTCATATTTACAGTTCAACTTTTCGTACGTAATTTGTTATACAGCGCATTTGTATCGGAAAAAGCTAGCCATGCCTTTATGAGAAAAGTTAGGACAATGGTGTTTTCGATTTTTATTTAGTTTTGTTCGTAAGAAAAGCCATCGTATGTAAATTGAGATGTATACAAAAGAAAACTCAGACCATAAGCTCACGTTGACTGCATTTTGATTAACATAGGTGTTCGATACAGTAATTTTTTTGGTATGTTTTTTTCTTATAATACAACTAGGTGTCTTCATACATTCTACAGCACTTGTTTGTTTGTTTAGTTAGAATTTCGCGCAAAGCTACACGAGGGCAATTTGCGCTAGCCATTCTTAATTTAGCAATGTGGGGCTACTCTTTTACCAACGAATAGTGTGATTAGCCACACATTATAACGCCCCCTCAGCTCAAAGTGCGAGCATGTTTAGTGCGACGGGGATTCGAATCCGCAACCCTCAGATTACGAGTCGATGATGCACTGATGAAGTAATTTACTGGGTTTAATAATATTTACTTGTACTGTACCCAATGAAGATTTGTTTTAGAACAGCGTCTTGAATGTTCTTATCGATTTTGCACAGTACTAGCAGGAAAATATTCCTGTAGATTAATTAAATTTATTTTTTATTTTTTTACCAACTGGTGAAATTCACGATGAAATTGTTGAAGAAGTTATGAACATTTACGAAAACAATAACAAGCTTTTACTGAGGACTAAAACAGCGGCAGAAATTCACGATTCTTTAGAATCACATCAGAGAATAGTTGTTACGTTAACAAGGAGAAGGTTGTATCTTTACGTTAAAAAGAGCGATACGAAGGATTCCTACATAAGGAAGTACTATTTTATGAGGAATTCTTACATTAAAAGTCGAATGTTATAAATTTTGTTTTGTGTTTTTGAATTTCTCACAAAGCTACACGAGGGATATCTGTGCTAGCCGTCCCTAATTTAGCAGTGTAAGACTAGAGGGAAGGCAACTAGTCATCTGCGACCCTCAGATTACGAGTCGAAAGCCTTAACCAACCTGGCAATGCCGGGTCCTCACATCAAAAAATGTGTGTTTTTCTTATAGCAAAGCCACATCAGGATATCTGCTGAACCCAAAGAGGGGGATCGATTTTAGCGTTGTAAATCCATCAGAAAGTATAATTTTGATAAGGATTTTTAGAATATGAAGCATTATTTTACAAGGAATTCTTACACTAAGGTGTAGATTTTTATCAAACACTCTTATATTAAACTTTTATGAAGCATTCTTACATTACTAAGTGTTATTTTAAAAACATTCTTTCTACGAGAATTAAATTATAAGAATTTGCAACACAATTACGTGCTGCCATCTGTACTGCTTAACTGAAACTTTTCTCGAGAGAAGTAAGAAATAAAATGGTTACATCATCCCATAAGGAACGTAAACTATTCCTAAACAATTTCTGACAATTACTTTGTTTATAAACTTCATTTGCACAACATTAACATGATTTGTTTCTTCATGATTAAAGTGTTTGTACAGGTGGCACTGTGGCTGTATTTGTAGACAGATTACCCGCGTCCGTCTTTGAGAATTTATTCAAACTGTGCTAAGGAAACAAAGGCAGATACATGAGCGTTAATACTGCGTTATTTGATTATGTTGTGATATAAAAATAGCTGACAACATTTTGTTCTAATACTAACTAAACATTTTTAATCTGTTTATTATGTTAAATGTAGAAAAAAATCATAAGATCGACAAAACATTCAGAACTGTGGCACAAAAAGCAGGATAAGATCAACAAAACATTCAGAACTGTGGCACAAAAAGCAGGATAAGATCGACAAAACACTCAGAACTGTGGCACAAAAAGCAGGATAAGATCAACAAAACATTCAGAACTGTGGCACAAAAAGCAGGATAAGATCAACAAAACATTCAGAACTGTGACACAAAAAGCAGGATAAGATCGACAAAACACTCAGAACTGTGGCACAAAAAGCAGGATAAGATCAACAAAACACTCAGAACTGTGGCACAAAAAGCAGGATAAGATCAACAAAACATTCAGAACTGTGACACAAAAAGCAGGATAAGATCGACAAAACACTCAGAACTGTGGCACAAAAAGCAGGATAAGATCAACAAAACATTCAGAACTGTGGCACAAAAAGCACGATAAGATCAACAAAACATTCAAAACTGTGATACAAAAAGCACGATAAGATCAACAAAGAACTCAGAACTGTGACACAAAAAGCACGATAAGATCAACAAAACACTCAGAACTGTGGCACAAAAAGCACGATAAGATCAACAAAACACTCAGAACTGTGACACAAAAAGCACGATAAGATCAACAAAACACTCAGAACTGTGGCACAAAAAGCAGGATAAGATCAACAAAACATTCAGAACTGTGGCACAAAAAGCACGATAAGATCAACAAAACACTCAGAACTGTGACACAAAAAGCACGATAAGATCAACAAAACATTCAGAACTGTGACACAAAAAGCCCGATAAGATCAACAAAACATTCAGAACTGTGACACAAAAAGCACGATAAGATCAACAAAGCACTCAGAACTGTGACACAAAAAGCACGATAAGATCAACAAAACACTCAGAACTGTGACACAAAAAGCACGATAAGATCAACAAAACACTCAGAACTGTGACACAAAAAGCACGATAAGATGAACAAAACATTCAGAACACTGACACAAAAAGCACGATAAGATAAACAAAAACATTAAGCACTATGATACAAGAAATACAATACGGCCAACAAAAAACAGCACTGTGACACGAAAAGTAGAATGAGACCAATATTAAATATTATAGTGCGGATTCTTTACAGTAGGAGTCTGTGAATTGTTGGCAATAACTTTCAACGGTAAACAAATAGCACATAGTCTAGTTGTTTTAAAATATTAATTTAAGAGAAGTTAAAGGTATATACAAATATTCGTTACACTGTTTATTATCACAGTTGTACCCAGATGTTTAAATAATTATATCTTTTTCGTCAGAGTTTACACAGAGTGTTTCAGTTACTTTAGAACACATTTTGAGAAGACGAATTTTTCTTCTTTCTGCTGTTATTGCAGTGCAATCTGTGATAATTCGCTCTCAGAACTGCCACTATTCGCTCTTTATGACTAAACTCACCTTCACTCAGTACAGATCTATCTATCGAACTAAATTTCCAACACGTATTCACACCTCTAAAGATGCCTAGAACGTTCCACACACAACTAAATGTTATGGTATTTGTTTGTTTGTTTTTGAATTTCGCGAAAATCTACAAGAGGGCTATCCGAGCTCGCCGTCACTAATTTAGCAGTGTAAGATTAGGGTAAAAGCAGCTAGTCATCACCACTCACTGCCAACTCTTAGGCTACTGTTTTACCAACGAATAGTGAGATTAACTATCAAGTTATAACACTTACACGGCTGAAAAAGCCGGCATATTTGGTGTGATGAGGATTCGAACCCAGCAACCTCAAATTACGAGTCGGGCGCCCTAACGACCTGAAACACAGATATTAAACTCTAAAAAAAAAAAACACTTAAATAAAACATCGCTTGTTTGGTTTGTTTGGTGTTTTATGGCGCAAAGCAACTAGGCTATCTGCGCCTATAAAACATCAGAAAAACTCAGAAGTTTCTAGTAACGTGACTCAATAGTTTTCTCAATTATCATTTTACAACAACTGAACTATACAACGTGTGATTCATAAACAGTTACGTAAAAATGAACTATCGCGCTTTTAGAAAACTAAATTTGGTACTCACGCTATATAAACTATCTATATAAAAACTACGATTTATGAAGCTATAAAGTATATAGTTATAATTTTCTCTCGTCTCTGTTCTACACCATATTTCGAAAGTCATGTTTCTGAGACCGTCAATAGAATAAATGAATAATGTTTTCCCATAATTGTCGCAAAAGGGATTGTATAATAATAAAATTCTTTTGATAAGTAAACCGTGAACGAATATTGCTAAGAGACCATTTTCAAAATAGGTATCTTTTCGTAAAATCTACCAAGGTTTTAATCGTCGACTTGTCATGAACATTCCGGCTGGCTTCGATTTTACTTTGCTGTCAAAGAAAAAGACAAACAATGGAAAAGCTTTAGAAATAGGAATTTCGAATCAAGATTCCTAAATCTAGAAGGTCGTTAAGACTTATTTTCAGTCTGATCCATCTTTAGGTGTTTTTTTTTCTCTGTAAAAGAAAATTTTTGTTCTTTTTTTAGTTTCGAAAGCGATATACTACTTCTCATTAAAGGCATAGTGTTTCAGTATTGAATTCTTCCTAGAAAGGAAGACAGTCAGATATTTCAGAAGAAAGTTTTCATTGAAATGCGCACTTTTTGTGGGAGTATTTAAAAATTATTTTATATTCACATCACCCAGGCTTACTTACACCCTTGGTATTTCTCAAACAATTCGTGATATTTTTCATGTTTTCCGGCTAGAAGGGTGTACTTGATGTTTGATTTTCAAAATGAAACTTTTTTCATCCAAATTCCAGTAATTTTCCATCTTTATGTTCCAACAGTATTTGCCCAGCATGGCCAGGTGGTTAAGACACTCAACTCGTAATCCAAGGGCCGCAGATTCGAATCCCCGTCACGCCAAACATGTACGCCCTTTCAGCCGTGGGGGCGTTATAATGTGAGGAGCTCAATCCCACTATTCGTTGTTAAAGAGTAGCCCAAGAGTTGGCGGTGGGTGGTGATGACTAGCTGCCTTCCCTGTGGTCTTACACTACTAAATTAGGGACGGCTAGCGCAGATAGACCAAGCGTAGCTTTGCACAAAATTCAAAAACAAACAAACATACTTGTGCATTAAGATACTCACTTTTTGCGTTTTTGAAAAAAAAAAACGAAGAGGTTTTTTTTTAAACCAAAATTCCCACAACTTGCACCTTCGGCGCTCGACCTGCAATCTTTCAGCCATTGGGGCATTATAATGTGACAGTCAATTCCTCTGTTCGTTGGTAGAAGAGCAGCCCAAAAGTTGGCGGTTTGTGGTGATGACTATCTGCCTTCCCTCTAGTCTTACGCTGCTATATTAGGGACGGCTAGAGCAGATAGCCATTGTGTATCTCTGCTCGAAATTCCAAAACAAAAAAACTTAAATATATCGTTATAATTTTTTTCTGATGTCTTTCGGCTAAAATAATACATTTGATGTGCGTTTTTCAACATGGAACACTTTTAATGAATCTAATCTCCCAAGATTTCAAGCCTTCATTTCTCCTGCTAGCTTCAATTTTACTTCACTTCTGAAGAAAAGACAAAAATAGAAGGACTTCAAAATTATGGATTTGAAATCATAATTCCTAAATCTAGAAAGTCATCGTTTGCTTCTTCCCAAATTTAGCCCACTTTAAAATTTATTTTCATTCTGAATAAATTTGTTGTTTGTTTTGAAAGCAAAGTCAAGTATGGTCATCTGCTGTGCAATCGACCCTCTAAAGTCAGCAATATAAGGCATATCTCTGTCACGAAGAGGACTTCTGAATAAGAGAGTATTGCTTTCTGGCTCAGGGAGTGACATAATATTTACGTTATACATATTTTTATCTAAGGGGAGTCATTTTATAAAAGTTATGTACAGTAACAGGGAGAAACATAAAACTTCTTATTTTTAGGATCGTCTGTTGATTTTTACAACGCTAGAAACCGGATTTCGATACACGTGGTGGGCAGGTCACAGACAGCCCATTTCGTAGCTTCGTGCTTAACTACAAAGAGTGGCCCGGTATAGCCAGGTGGGTTAAAGCGTTCGACTCGCAATTTGAGGGTTGTGGGTTCGAATCCTGGTCGCACCAAACATGCTCGCCTTTTCAGCCGTGGGGGCGTAATTATGTTACGCTCAATCCCACTGTTCGTTGGTAAAAGAGTAGCCCAAGAGTTGGCGGTGGGTGGTGATGACTAGCTGCCTTCCCTTTATTCTTACACTGCTAAGTTAGGGACGGCTAGCGCAGATAGCCCTCGAGTAGCTTTGCGCGAAATTCAAAAACAAACAAACAAATAACTACAAAGAAAAACAAGTTTTGTTTTTACTTCATTTTTCATATATTTATATTTTTCTCGAGATATCAGGGTTTGGGGCACATTTCTAAAGTTAAAGCACATTCCAAAGCTACATGGTTCTTTTATGATACAAACCCTGAGCATTCTGTAACACGTCAACATATAGCGATCACCAACACTTGTTGCTTAGCTACCTTTCCTGTTGCTAACTTGTTGTACACTCATTACCAACGAGGGCCGTTCAAAAAATACGCGGACTGTTTGAATTGCGCGGCTCCAGTTGGTTCCAGAGGAATCCGCTTGGTGTCGCAAGGTTTGCACAGATCAGCTGATTACTACGCCATTTCCCGATTGCAGATATCTTCATTTGTGTATTAGCTACGCGGTTTTAAGTGAAGTGCGATTTTTTCGTTTGGCGGATTTCAGAATGAATGACCTGAAGGAGCAACGACTTGCTGTGAAATTTTATGTTAAACTTGGAAAATCTGCGACTGAAACTTTTGCTATGCTTAACACGGCTTATGGTGATGTTGCTAAGAAGCGTACGGCATGTTTCAAGTGGCATGAACGTTCTAAGGATGGTCGACAGTCCACTGAAGATGGTGAGCGTCCTGGACGTCCTTCCACGTCAACTGACGACCCACACGTCGACAAAATCAACACCCTGGTGCGGGCAAATCGACGTCTGACTTTCAGGGAGCTTGCTGAAGAGTGTGGGATACGTATGTTACTGTGAACATCTCCGACTTGTACGTAACGACACCCAAAACACTTCAAATACACAATTCACATGAGTGTACGAGGTTTTTTATATGCCGGACAATGCCTCACCCAAATTACATGACGGACAATGTCTCACGCAAATTACATGACGGACAATGCCTCACCCAAATTACATGACGGACAATGTCTCACCCAAATTACATGACGGACAATGTCTCACCCAAATTACATGACGGACAATGTCTCACACAAATTACATGACGGACAATGTCTCACACAAATTACATGACGGACAATGTCTCACACAAATTACATGACGGACAATGTCTCACCCAAATTACATGACGAACAATGCCTCACCCAAATTACATGACGGACAATGTCTCACCCAAATTACATGACGGACAATGTCTCACACAAATAGTTCAATATATACTATACTTTTTTATTTATTTGTATTACTTTTTAAACACATTGAAAATTTGTTTGCAATTTTAGGTTCGTTTAATTTCAAAGTGAGAATCTAATTAGTTTGGTAATTATAAGTTGCATTTTTCAAGATGAGAAACCACACGTTGCTGCAAAACATTCTGCACTTTGTTTTATAAAAATTGGCGTCTGATTAAAAAGAAGTGGTTCTGTTTCAATAAACCACATTTCTCAGTTAAATACAGAAACTAAAATCATAAAAAAACTGATCGGAGAATACAAAAGATATAAGAAAAAAATTACTCTGAACGCAAGACAAAAAATATGATGATTCAATTCACGTAAAGAAAAAAACTTAGAACAATCGTTCAAAAACTTCTTGATTATTTATATAAATTATAAAAACGTTTGTGGTTAACTGCATTTAGTCACCGCATTCAAGACTCATAGTTACGAATGTTCATACAGTTTGCATCTAATGCTTTATCAAAGCTAGCTGCTGAGTCCACCAATGGGAATCGAAACCCTTATTTTAGAGTTGTAAATCCGTAGACTTACCGATGTACCAAATTTTTGCAAAACTCTGTATTTATGAATAGGAATTCAACATCAAAGTTAGTTTGTTTCCAAAACGAGAGTCAATAATAATGGAGGGTAGACATCGTCCTGGATTCGTCTGAATTAATTAAATGTTTTTCTTCAAACTATTACAGCTTTTGTTAGCATCTCTCTACCATTACTGTTAACTTGACACCGGCTACACATATTTAGTTGATAAATATCGTTATTGAATTTTTTTAAGAATCCATTCTGGAATTTATGTTTACTACTTTTCTGTATCCTTGTGATTTCTAAAATTTAATTTCTACCATTTTAATATTAGTTTTCTATTTTTAATTGTTTATAGAACCGACTCAACAATATTTTTTTTCTAAATTTTCAATGATTCTGTCTAAGCCTTTATTCTATGTAACACGGTTTAAACTACCTGACAAAGGGCTTCTGCCCGAAACGTTGCATATAATAATAATAAAGTTGTTTATTATATATAGACGTGTGTTTTACCAACTTGGACAATTTTCCATAATATTTCCACGTCTTGCTATCTTTTATATTATGTTTCATTGGACTGCCTGCTTATAAGTTATTTCTACGTCTGTATCATCAGACTTCCACTTACGAAAACGTAACACCTAAATAACATAGCCATTCCTAAATAATGACAACAATAATGGAAACTTAACACCTAAATAACATAGTCATTCCTAAATAATGACAACAATAATGGAAACTTAACACCTAAATAACATAGTCATTCCTAAATAATGACAACAATAATGGAAACTTAACACCTAAATAACATAGTCATTCCTAAATAATGACTGAGAACAATAATGGAAACTTAACACCTAAATAACGTTACGTGGTCAGCCGTTAGCGAACAATAACTCGTTTGTAACAATACAAAAAACATAATACGTAAATAACGCAGTCAGCCGTTACTGGGTGATGACTGACTTATAACAATCCTAGAAACGTGACATAATTAACCATTCTTGAACATATAAACAATTATGACACGAAGAATTCTCACTGTGGAACAAACCAAGTTGTATGAAAAACTGTTTTGATTTTAGCTCATTCAAAAAATCACCTCGATATTTTAAAACAGTTCTGAAAAGTTGATTTAACAACTTTTGTGTATTTTTGTTGAAGCATTTTGATGGAAAATAATTTTGCAAATACATGTATAACGTATTTTTCAAAGTAAATTTTTGTAAGGTGAAATATTACTTGAAATAAGATATCATAAAGCTCCAAAACGGAAATAATATTGTATGTAATACTTTAAGTTGTTTCATCACAACGATTCTATATCATCACGACAGTCAAATAATAATAGACACAAAATTCATAGCCCTCTTTAAATGTTTTGTCTTGAGTCTCACATCTCAATTCGGAGCTTCCCTTAGGGATTAGACCTAAATAGCAGCAAATAACCAAGACAACAGAATAATTTATAGTATCCATGGGAACGTGAAATCCTCATGTCGCATGTAGTAAAGGAAGGCCACTGACACAAGTTTGCTCTTTTTATGTCTATCATCGCTGTTCGAATTCACCGTTTTTAAAGAAAGCGTGCCAAAACTAAATCTTTCTGGATGTGTATTCAATACATGATCCCACCAGACTGTTCAGTTGAACCTGCAATCTCAGCCACCACGAAATATATTGGTCACTGCAGGAGCATTATAACAGTTAATAAGAATGACATTCAATTATTTAGCGTGGGTGTTGGGTGGTGTGATTCTGCTGACCGATTGTTTTTCCTTTAGACAGTAGCTCAAAATTAAGAACAGCAGTGGTAGACGGCCTTCGTAGCTTTGACATGAATAAAGAATGCAAATACAAACTAGAAGTATTAGTAAAACGTAACTCATGTTGAAGACAATATGTTGTCAGGGTAGAAAACAACTTGAAAAACAAAGGGAAAGGAAATGTGTCCTTGTTAAAAATAATGAACTTAGACGGAATGGCCGAACGTTGTCTCTAACATCATGACACTGATTTCATGCCATAAAGTTGCAAGAAAAAATAAACAGCTAAAAAAACATAATGATAACTTACATCAGAGGGCGCAACATGCTGTTACAGCTTGACAAAACATAGCACCCTTTAGTGTATTTTCGTTATTAATCCCTTTGTTTTAGCTTGTTATTTCTTTGTAACTTTTAACTATAAGACACCTCTTTTACATGAGCTGAAAGAGAACAAAAATCAAAATTACTTACGGACTTGCAACCTGAAAACCTATAGTTAGAATTCGACTCCTGGCAGTAGACATGGCACAAGTAGCCCATTGTTTAAGTTTGGGCTAAAAACAAGCATTTTGTTAGTATAAATAAACGTGACTATTTTTTGGTTTTACGGGCCTTACGTTATAATGATATGTTTTATTTTATGTGTGGTTTTAAGAGATCTAACGTTACAATAATAATATGATTGATTAAGGTTTCATAAATTTGATGATCTAATGGTAGTATTATTTCATACAATAACAATATGATTGATTAAGGTTTCATAAATTTGATGATCTAATGGTAGTATTATTTCATGTTTTACATATCTTCTGTTATTATGATAAAATTATTTTACGTATTAAACTTTTTGTGTAATGTTAGGGTTAAGTGATGAATAAGTTTAACTGACTTGTTATCTATAAAGTAAATTTTAAGCATACCCGCAAAATGTAACAGATAATGTCAGTTAGTTACTAAATATAACCAAATTTGCAAAACGAAGTGATGAAACAGACTTAATCGATTCTTCCGTTAACAAAACTGAAACCCTAAACGATATTACAGTGACCCCTGAATGTGCATAAAGTATCGCATTTTCTCTTTTAGATAAATATCAGAGGAAGACCAACTTTCTAGTATGTGAAGAGAAACGTGTGTTAAACTTTGCATTTCCTAAATACAGCATAAATCCTCAAGTAGCCATTTCAGCCACAGACCAAAACTAAATCTATGCCATTCCAAATTTTTGTAATTGTTGAGAAACTCTGGTAGAAGTCTTTACTTGATATAAATTTATGGTATTTCTAGAAAAAAACAGAAAGAAGTCCTGAATAGTCGCTGTGCTTGAAATTATTTTAGACAATATTAGAATAAATTAATCTATGATATCTATTTTCCTTTATTTTATTATCTAAATTTTTATGCGCCAGCAATATTAAACGTGTGGCGCGTATATACCCGGTTTGAATTTATCACTAATCAGGATCTCTAACAGTCTACACTCAAACTGAAATTCTTTTAAGCACGATTAGAGTAAATTAATCAATGACACCTTGAGCGTGGTCAAATACATCAATCAAAAGGGTTTGATCCCTCGTGTCCAAAACTGTAATTAGATCTCAAATCGGTCAAGAAATAACGAAGTTATGATCTAAAAGTCTGTACTTGAAACGACAGGAACAAGAGGCTAAGAACTGTTCTACGAGCCAACTTGCCGCGGCTGAAAAAGAAGAAAATCTAGCTAGCTCTTGGCTCGGAAGAAAGAAACACTGGTTAAAAAACGACGTCGTTGAAGATCTCCTCTTAAGGATATTACATACTGTCTTTAAAGAAAGAAATGTTAGTGTTCGCGTTTTAATAGCATATACTGTACGATTCACAAGAAAGTAACTGAAGAAATAGGGTCTTGAGAACGTATTTGTTACATCTGAAGAATGTAGCTCTAAAACTGAGTCTTATGAACGTAACTGCTAAGGAAATGTTTTTCAGGAGTGATTTCTTGGTTTCAAATGTTTCGTTTATCTCTGATGTTGGCATTTTGAGTATTTTGTGCATAATAACACAATTTCCAAAAGACATGACCTCGAAAATGGCCTTGAATGATAACAATGGCATTGTTAGAAAATTTAAACACTTAACACAACAAAACTACTTCTCTACTAGGTGGAGTACCTGTCCCCCTGGACTGAAGCTAGATAAATTCAAAATTAATGAAAAATTTGTTTGTTTGTTTTTGAATTTCGCGCAAAGCTACTCGAGAACTATCTGCGCTAGCCGTCCCTAATTTAGCAGTGTAAGAGTAGAGGGAAGGCAGCTAGTCATCACCACCCACCGCCAACTCTTGGGCTACTCTTCTACCAACGAATAGTGGGATTGACTGTTACATTATAACTCCCCCACGGCTGAAAGGTTGATTGATTGATTGATTTAGTGTTTTATGGCACAAAGCAGCAAGGCTATCTGCGCCAGACATTCGGTAAAAATGTAAAAAATAAATAAATAAATAAATGTAGTAATAGACATAAATGGAAATGAAGGTAAAACAAAAAAGGTATAAAACCAATGTTGACACCTAGTCTACAATGTTAAGATAGAAGGCAGAGTATAAGAAGTTGTAAGGTATTTACTCTAGCAAAAGGTAATGATCATAACCCGCCAGGAAGACTAACAGGTAAGTACAAGAACCACCGTCAATCACCTGAAATTGGCCTTTCCAGTCCTGGTTCCAGGTTATGTGTCATAGCAGCCATTATTAAAATGTAAAATAATAGAAGTTTTAAAAGACATATAGTAAAATCGTAATAATGAGTAGCCAAATGTCCAGTAAAAAGGTAAAAGTCAAGTAAATGGAGTAAAATTTGTAAAAGTAAATGAAGGTAAAAACAAAACAGCAATTAAAACAGAAAATGATGTAAAAACCAATCTTGACATCCAGTCAACAAAGTTGTAAAGAACTACCTGTAGCAGAATGGTAATGATCATAACCCGCCAGGAAGACTAACAGGTAAGTATAAAAACCACCGTCAGTCACGTGAAGTTGGTCTTTCCAGTCCCGGTTCCGGGTTATGAGTCAATATCGCCAGTACTAAAAAGTTAAGTAGTAAAAGTGTGAAATGATATGCAGCAAAAGTATAATAACAACTCGCCAGGATGACTAACGAGTAGTTCAAACGGATAGTTCAAACAGGAGCGTTAGTCACCTGAAGTTGGCCTTTCCAGTCCTGGTGTCGAGTTATTTAATGTTCTGGCCATTGTCCAATGTCAAATTGAAGGAGAGAGATTAAAACTGTAAAAAAGGAACCACAATTAAAAAGGTGTAATGAATAAATATGCAACACTTAAATGAGATTAAAAAGGTTAATGGCCATTAAAAAATTAAAAACATTATCAAGGTGGACAGAGTCACCATCACCAATAACTCTGTCCAATGTTACAGATTGACCCTGAGAAAAATATGTTTAAAATATTGCCGTCGTTGAGAATTGTAACGATGGCAAGAAAGTAAAACGTGGCTGATAGTGATTTGAGTGTTACACAAACTACACATTGGTGCATCAGTTCCAGATAAAAGAAAATGATGAGTTAAAAAACTGTGACCAATGAGTAGCCTAGTGAGAACAACTTCCTCTTTCCGAACTTTACGGAAGCTAGATGACCAAAGTCCAATTTTGGGTTTGATTTGAAAAAGTTTGTTGTCACGTTGCTCATTCCAAGTGGACTGCCAGCTGGCACGGAGCCGAGCCTTGAAGACAACACCATAGTCCATGTACGGAATAGGCATAGGAGTGATGGTGCTGAAGCAGACATATTTAGCTGCCATGTCTGCAAGCTCGTTCCCGCGAATACCAACATGGCCTGTTATCCAGAAAAACTGGATTGAAGTAGCTGCTAATGAGAAATGGGCCAGTCGGTTTCGAATATCAGCGAGAATAGGATGTGACTAACGTGTAGCGATTCCATGCCAAGTATAGAACTAAGCGAATCAGTATAAACAGTGCAGTTGGAGTACTGCTCAGCTGCAATATGATCCAGGGCAAGAGATATGGCATACAGTTCAGCAGTGAACACAGAAGCTGTAGAAGGAATTCTGCGCGCAACTACTGATCCATAGCAAACCATAGCAGAGCCCACTGAATTACCTGATTTGGAACCATTTGTATAAATAGGAACTGAATGATTGTTTGAAAGATATTCATTGAATAAAAGACGGTACTTCCAATCTGGAGTATCTGCCTTTTTTAGGTGACTGAAAAAAAGGTCACATTTGGGAGCTATAATAAGCCATGGTGGGATGGGCCGACCTGTGGAATCTGCAATGTTATCCAAGGACAGACCCAATTCATCCAATTGCTCCCGGATGCGAAGGCCAAACGGAGCAATGACAGATCGTCTGTTCTGAAAAAGTACTGCCCACCGAGGAAGGAAAACACATTCCCAGGTGGGATGCTTTGGTAAGAAATGAAGTTTCGAAGTATATTGTAAAGATAGTTGCAAACGGCGAAGGTGTAGAGAAGGTTCATGAGATTCAATGTATATACTTTGAACTGGAGAGGTACGGAAAGCCCCAGTGCAGAGTCGAAGTCCTTGATGAACGGGGTCCAGCATCTTTAAAGCCGAGGGTCTGGCAGAGCCATAGACCATTGATCCATAATCGAGTTTCGATCTAATAAGAGCACGATATACCTTTAACATTGAACAGCGATCTGCCCCCCAACTGGTAGAAGAGAGAACACGGAGGATGTTCAGTGCCCTTGTGCATTTGACCCGAAGCTGCTTTAAGTGTGGTATAAAGGTCAGTTTACGATCAAAGATAAGCCCCAAGAACTTGATCTCCGAGACCACTGGCAGCAAAACTTCACCGATATGAAGTTCAGGATCAGGGTGAATACCCCGTCGACGGCAAAAGTGCATGCATACAGTTTTGGAGAGAGAGGAATTAAAGCCGTTCGCCATAGTCCACTTCCGTACACAATTGAAGGGGGTTTGTAGTTGCCGCTCAATATATCTCATGTTTGACGACTGACATGAGATGTGAAAGTCGTCGACATACAGCCCATTCGCAACAGTGAGAGGGAGTTGTTCAGTGATGGCATTTATCTTTATACTGAAGAGTGTAACACTCAATACACAGCCTTGAGGGACTCCAAGTTCCTGTACAAAAGAACGGGAAAGTGTCGAACCCACACGAACTTGGAATCTCCTGTCCATTAAAATTTTTTTAGTAAACATGGGTAGATGGCCACGTAACTCATATGTATGAAGGTCTCGCAAAACGCCATACCTCCATGTTGTGTCGTAAGCCTTCTCTATGTCAAAGAATATTGATACAAGATGTTGGCGGTTGAGAAAGGCTTCTCTGATAGATGTTTCAAGACGAATTAGGTGGTCTGTAGTGGAGTGCTGTCGACGGAACCCACACTGGGTGGGCGAGAGGAGGTTGTTTGATTCAAGGAACCAAACAAGACGAGCATTAACCATCCTTTCTAATGCCTTACAGAGACAGCTCGTCAAAGCAATTGGGACGGAAGTTTGAAGAAATCTTGGGATCTTTCCCTGGCTTAGAGAAAGGTAAAATAATAACCTGGCGCCAGGTATCAGGAAAAACATTCTCCTGCCAGATCCGGTTGAAAACAATCAGAAGGACATCAAGAGAAGCAGGAGATAGATGGTGTAGCATGTCATAATGAATATCATCAGGTCCAACAGATGTACTGGCAGACCGATGAAGGGCCATTTTTAGTTCCACCAGGGTAAAGGGACAATTATAGTCAAAGAAACAGTCAGTTCGAAAGGAAAGAGGTGATCGCTCTGCCCGAGTCTTGATGGCCAGGAAGGTGGAGGAACAAGCAGAAGTGCTAGATACCCGGCAAAAGCTTTCACCTAGAGTGTTAGCGATGTTCCGAACATCAGTCACCTCCTGACCATCAGAGAGTAAGATCGAGAGGGGGATAGAATTGCAGTGTCCATTAACCTTTTGAATCCTGTCCCATATGATCTTGGAACTGGTGGTAGAAGATATACTGGTTGTGAACTTAATCCAAGATTCCTTCTGGCTGTGACGTCTTACCCACCTAGCATGTGCACGGGCCCGTTGGAAAGCAACCCGGTTTGAAAGTGTGGGATATCTACGAAAAGTATCCCAGGCCCGCTTTTGAGCCTTCCGTGCTAAGTGGCAAGCAGGATTCCACCACGGACGAGGATATCGTGGAAAACGTGTCGAGGTTTTAGGAATACACTGAGCAGCTGCATGTGTAATACAGTCAGTTACCGCTGCTACACAGTCGTCTATTGATGGCTGATTTACGATGGCAGGATCAAGTTCTGCGAGAGCAGTGAAAGTGGACCAGTCTGCCTGATCCAGCTTCCACCGGGGCACGCGGGTAGGGTGGCATCGACCACAGCCAGTCTCTCTCAAAAGGATCGGAAAATGATCACTGCCTAGTGGATTACTGTCAACCCTCCATGAAAAATGGGAGAATAATGAATGGGAGCAAACTGAGAGATCAATAGCGGTAAAGGACTGACTAGGTGCATGAAAGTAAGTGGAAGAACCAGTATTGAAAAGAGAAAGATTGTGATCAAAGAGCATTTGCTCTACAGATCGGCCCCTCCCATCAATAATAGCACTTCCCCAGAGGGAATGATGTCCATTAAAATCCCCTAGGATTAGAAATGGAGATGGCAATTGTTCAACGAGAGCATCAAGATCTGATTGATCATATGTCTTTCCAGGGGACAGGTACAGAGAACAAACACTGATGGTATGACCCAAGAAAACACGGATGGCTACAGCCTCCAAGGGTGTGTTGAGTGACAAAGACAGGGTGGGCACGTGTTGATCAACCAACAGTGCCACCTCCATGTACTCGACCATCACACAACCTGTCATTTCTGTACAGAGAAAACTGCCGAATGGAGACAGTATCAGCAGTTTTGAGAAATGTTTCTTGTAAAGAAAGACAAACAGGATGGTAGGAAGCAATCAGCGTTTTGATATCATCCAGATTAGAACGTAAACCTCGACAGTTCCATTGTATCAAGGTGGCCATTTTTAATAACGGGTAGGTAAAGTGGCTGGAGAACCCTTCGGTTTACGACCACGTCTTTTTTCTTTACTGTCTTTAGTTGGAAGAGGTCTATCAACCTCCATGGATCCTGCTCTGTGTCGGGTGGGCAGGTTTTTGTTATTGGAAGGGGAATCTAGTGACTGAGGACGCGAACGAATAATTGTTTTGTCTCTTGTGGTGGGAGAAAAAGATGTATCAGAAGAAATGCCTGTATTTGAAACTGAAGGACGTGGATCTTGAGGTTTGTTGGAAGGTATGGGAGGAACAGAGATAGGTGTGGAAGTCGATTCATCAACCTTTTTAACCACGGAGGTCAAAAGGCTTTTCATTTGTTTTGAAAACGATTCTCTTGGAGGCACAGAGAGATCTGTCTGCACTCCCACTGTAGTTGTGGAATGAAGTGCAGCAGCATATGTCCGAGATGGAGTTGTGGACAGCAATTTCCGAGCCTCAGGATAACTAATGTTATGTGTCGTTTTCAAACGCTGCACCTCTTTTTCCTCCAACCATTTTGGGCAAGAATGAAAGTAAGAGGGGTGAGAACCATTGCAGTTTACGCAATGTGGGTTCATGTCACAGTCATAGGCATCATGGTCCTTTGCCTCCACAACGAGCAAATGTCAGGGAACCACGACAAGATGTCTTTGAGTGGCCGAATCTCTGACATTGGAAACATCGAAGAGGGTTTGGTATGTATGGCCGAACCCTGCAAATGAGATAACATGCCTTGATGGTGGCAGGTGCACGTGGTGAAGTAAATGTTAAAACGAGGGTATTTGTTGGCAGTGTAATTCCATCTTTGCAGTGGAGATGCGCCTCACTGCAGAAACTCCTTGAGTGGAGAAACCAGCGAGAATCTCTGACTCGGGAACGTTCTTCAAATCCCTTTCAATAATAGCTCCTCGTGAAGAATTCAAGGTAGCATGGGGTGTAACCTCAATAGGTATATCCCCAATTGCCTTTGAATTCAAGAGGAGTTCACTGTGTTGGAATGTGGATGTTTCAACCAATATGTCACCAGATCGAAGTTTCTTTACTGATTTTGAGAGCCAGCAAGTCCCTCTAGTCCCTTTGAATAAAAAAGGGGACATTTGCCCTAAAGGTTTTTCCGAAAGAGAATGTAATATAAGAAAATGAGGTACGTGTGTTACTGATGTTGAAGATTGCTGTTCAGAGTGTTCAAGACGTGGTCGCTTACCCATCGACTGTTTTTTTACAATTTTATTTAAATTGTTTAGAGGATCCATAGGAAAAGGAAAAACTTTCGGTACCCACTTACCCCACCCACCATGGAGCCCTACCAGGGAACGCACTACAAAGTCACGCAAGGACAATGCAGCAACGCCAGGGTTTCGTGAGCACTATACCCAAACACCAGCATCAGGCACAATGTCCACAACACCCGTTGAGAACTTCCAACACTGGTACTTGGTTGACTCTAGCCCAAGTGGACCAGCCGATTGACCCAAGGGCCACCAAAGGCCGCCCGTCTACAGGAATTCGAGGCCAAAGTGGTGTGTTAGGGTTGGACCCCTCAACCACCAGGATCCTCTCCTCCCCTTCACGGGTCGCCACGCACGGCAAACACGTGGGTGGATGTTTAGATCCCAGAGAAGGTAACCAGATAGAACAGAACCTTCCCTGGGAGGTCCCCTCACCACGTACAGGAATCCACACCGAGGGGCGGCTGAAAGGGCGAGCATGTTTGGTGCGACCGGAATTCGAACCCGCGACCCTTGGATTACGAGTCGAACGCTTTAATGAAAAGTTGCTGTAATTTTACGTAATTGTAAAAAAAAACAACGCAAAAACGACCATAAAAACCACAAAACGATGCATCACAAATTTATATGTACTCTCACATTGACCTAGTGAAACTCCATGCCAATTTTAGTGAAGATTCATGCACATCCTGCGATGTAGTTATATGGACATACAACATACAGTACTATTATATTTATATAGATAAGTAATTACATGGACATACAACATACAGTACTATTATATTTATATAGATAAGTAGTTACATGGACATACAACATACAGTACTATTATATTTATATAGATAAGTAGTTACATGGACATACAACAGACAGTACTATTATATTTATATAGATAAGTAGTTACATGGACATACAACATACAGTACTATTATATTTATATAGATAAGTGGTTACATGGACATACAACAGATATTATTTTTTCCATCGCAAGCAATTTATCATTTTGAGGATGCATCTACATAAGTTTGGCCACAAAATACAATAATAAGCACATTAATCTAAAAACAAAATACAATAATAAGCCCATTAATCTAAAAACAAAATACAGTAATAAGCACGTGAATCTAAAAACAAAAATACAATAATAATCACTTAAATTTAAAAGAAAAATACAACAATAAGCACATGAATCTAAACACAAAAAAAGATGAGCAAATGACGCATTGGAAATTGTTGAGTCTGGTAACTTTTTTATAAGGTATCAAGGTAGAAGCTGTTCTATGGACGAAGCTGAAGAGACTATATATGGAATTGTTTTATGGACGAAGCTGAAGGGTCTATATATGGAATTGTTTTATGAACGAAGCTGGAGAGACTATTTTTGGAGTTGTTTTATGAATGAAGGTGAGGGGACCATATATGGAGTGGGGTATCGAACCTGTGGATTACGAGTCGAGCACCCTAACCACCTGTCCATGTCAAGCGTGGACAGAGGACACAACTTAAGATTTCGTTATATAAAACCTGTTCTAAGAGTTACCTTGCTATAAGAAAACACGCACAAATAGTCTGAAGATATGGAGGAATCTACTACAAGCCTAGTGGCTCAACAATGAGTTACTTCTAACACTAAAATTTGGGGTCCGGATGCCTGTAGAGTGCAAATAGTCCATTGTAAATTTTATGTTTAAACAAGCAAATATTTACGTATTCGTAACAAAATTAAGAAAACTATATTTATGCGTTCTACTTAAGCGTAAAAAAACAATTAATTGGTAAGCATGCTAACAGTAAAATATTTTAATGTATTATTCCTAGACTTTTAATATTAAAAATAATAACAGTTTAGCTACTAACTATTCTATTTTGCCTGCTCCATGGAACGTTTATTATTTCGGTGTTTAGCGTAGTAGTTTCCATAATGAAAGATCATGGGTAATCTATTGTGTAGCTGTGTAATATAAATCAAGAATAACGAGGTAAAAAAAAAAAAGCTGCTGCCATCTATTGATAATTACAGAAAACTACGTCTGGACCCTGGAAACTTGCGTTTGTATCGTCAAAATTTACTTTAAAACAATGACAGTCAAATATATATTGCAATATTTCACTAGAGTTTCTTTTATTACTGCTCGGTGAACCTCGGAATATTGTCATTTCTTGAATACCCAAACAAAAACTTTAAAGTAAATTGGATTATCAAAATTAGAATAATTATTTCTTCTCTGGGACAGGGTTTTCTTCTTGTTGTTTTTGAATTTCGCACAAAGCTACTTGAGGGCTATCTTTGCTAGCCGTCCCTAATTTTGCAGTGTATGACTCGAGGGAAGGCAGTTAGTCATCACCACCCACCGCCAACTCTTGGGCTATTCTTTTACCAACGAATAGTGGGATTGACCGCCCCATTATAACGCCCCCACGGCTGAAAGGGCGAGCATGTTTGGCGCGACGGGGATGCGAACCCACGACCCTCAGATTACGAGTCGCACACCTTAACACGCTTGGCGATGCCGGGCCCAGGGTTTTCTTATGTTTACTTCAGAAATGTCTTCTAAAGCTTCATAGTAATATGTTCAGGCTGAAGAATAACTGAATTGGTGTGGCTGCAAATCATATCTTCTTCTTAAGAGGTTTCACTCAAACATGGCTTAGTGGTTCGACTACTGGACGCAGTGTTCTCAACAAAGTGTAGGTAACATTTTGAAGCCAACACAATAGGATATCTGTACCGTACCTACGACGGGTATCGCAACCTGGTTTTTAACGTTATAAATCCGTAGGCCTACCGTTGGGGAAGGGGGGTTTACATTTAGTCAGAAGCATTAGCACGTGCTTGGTAGAATAAAAATTACATCTCGCAGACATCAGAACAGGGAACAATTTGCCCCCACTAATTAAATTGGGGGCCCCCTCAATATCTTGCTAACCACTTTTTATTTGGTATTTTTCTACTCAGAGTTCCGACCAAGATGAAAGAAAACTACAGATGTTTTGACAAATAGTAAACTTTATGTTGTGTAAGTTTTTGTATCTAGGTAAAATGTTTTGTCATTATTACTGATTATTATTCGAAACATTCTTATTACTTGCATGAATTAACATTTTGTAGTACACAACAATATGTATTTTTATGTGCAATACAGTTTGTTTATTGCACAGCGACATAATGTGCTATCCTTGATCTGTTTCCAGCATAGGAAGTCGAACCCCGGACTTTCGAGTTATAAGTCTGTGAAATTGCTGCTGATCAAAGGTTCGGACGCACAATAAAACGCTTGTTGTTTTTTTTTTAAATAACTGCTTAACAATCATACGATTTTAATTCATATACAACTTTCCCTAAGGTGTTTACGTCCTGAAAATGTGTCGTCTACAATAGAAGTGATAGAATAGAGAAAATGCAGTCCTTCTGAACAAAACGAACAGTAGAACAACGCGTCATAAACGAATATATTTTAACATGTATTAGTGTTATTTAGCTGTAGTTAAAGGTTTACACTAAGAACATTCACTAACAAAACATCTTTCTCAGTATGCACTCGTTGACTGAAAATTAGTTAACAAGGTTTCTTTGACCACTGTTGAAATTATCATCACAATACGTCCAGTATTGCCTTTTTAAATTACATTACAACACACACACACACACACATATATATATATATACACATCTGTGTATGTGAATTAATTTTACCATAAAACACGTTTTTTAGTCTCTTTTTTTAAAGTTAGAAACTACATCATACACAATAAACGCAATGGAACAAAAAGTATCGAATTTCCGCTCAAAGTTACCAATAGGCGTTCCTCACTTTGTACTGTTAGAGGGAAGTCAACCAGTCATTAGAACCCACAACAAACTCTTCACCTTTTTTATTTTATTGTCACAACTTGTCAATAATTTTACTTTCATCAATTGTTTTCCAAATAGTAATATTATAATAATCCTGTCCATACAAACGAAAATGCCAAAATAATAAACATACGCGTTTGTTTTTTTTTAATGCCTCAATGACAGAGACGTGTTAAGCCTACTATTTGACCTCTCTAAGAACCAGTTTTATAAAAATGGCGGTTTCCGCGTTCGAACTCGTTAAGGTAGCTGCGTAGGAATGTTTGTTTTCTTTTTGAATTTCGCACAAAGCTACACGAGGGCCCTATGCAGTGTAAGACTAGAAGAAAGGCAGCTAGTCATCACCACCCACCGCCAACTCTTGGGCTACTCTGTTACCAATGAATAGTGGGATTGACCGACACATTATAACGCCCCCACGGCTGAAAGGGCGAGCATGTTCGGTGCGACGGGGATTCGAACCCGCGACATTCAGATTAGGAGTCCAACGCCTCAACCACCTGGCCATGCCAGGCCACGTAGGAATGTTGTGTTAAACTATGTGTCGCTATTTTAATTTTACTTCGCTGTAATTAGTATTTCTGAAACATCAAATCCGAGAATTGTCAATTCGCAGCACCAGCATGAGGTAAAGTGTGACCTTTGTACAGAATGTAATGTTGATTAGTCGCATTTGGTTTCCTAAGACTCTGTACTAGAACCGTAAGAAATATACGTCTCAGACCAACTTGAAATTCGATTCATGCTTTTGTGATAAAATCTTTGGCTAAGTATCGAACCCAGGCCCTTTCACACATCAGTCGATAAAAAGGGTTAGCTCCCTAACAGTTTCTAGCAGCAAATACCACATTACTTAATTGTAAAATAATTAGGATCAGACAATTCCTCGTAGCAGTTATTTAATAACATATTATAATGTCTAGATTACAGGAAAATTATATATATTTAATTATGACTGCAACATAGTTCGTTAATTTGAATAATGTCTCGAGCAAATTGAACATTAAAGAAAACCATCTCAAAATTAGTATACAATACCAAACTAACGTGCATTATGCAGTTGTGAAATCAATCAAAATAATAAAACAATATTTAACAATCAGCATTCTTGGAAACAAAATATTAATGTTTTCTATTACCTTGATGACGTACGACACCACAGCAGATTTTAACGAGGTGATCAGTCATAGGAGAACGTTAAAAGTTCACTATCAAACTTAAATTAACATGCCACGTTTATATACGTCTTGCTAACTTCTACTTCTTTGCGATGTCGTAAATCGTGTTCAAAGGCACCACTAGTTTAGAAACCTAGAATTTTATTGACAACAAGAGAAAACTGGTACAAATATATTTTGTATATACGCTACATATTTGTTTGTGCTTGGAAAGAAAATACATTTTTTTTATAAAAAGTATATTTATGAAAGAAACGTTCTTACATGTGATTTATATTAAGAAAGATACTAAAGTCCAATGACTATTGTACAACATTCGTCACTACAGATCACAAAGTCCTCTGAATGCTTTATATGCTAATATCAAAGTTCCTGTTACACCTAACAGTCATCTATATAGTAGTAAAAATCAATTATCTACAGGCATACAATGTACAAAACCAGTTCAATCACACGATACAAATGGTGAACTATACGTGAAAATATATTTATTGTGTTTCAATATACCACTCAGAAACACAGATTAATTTATACAAGCGAATAACATTGTGGCATTGCAGCAAATTTATGAGTCGGTATTATAAAACGGGCCACTTTTTCTCCACGATGATATTACAAATTTCTTTTCACCAAAGACAAAATTGAAAATATAATCTATGACTAGAGGCCTAACGCATTCTTTGATTCATTGTAAACCTTTTGTAACAGATTATATTTTCAGTTTCAGGGTTAGCGAAATCTGTAATATTATTACAGGTGAAAGTTTCTCATTATGCTACAAAAACACCATCGAATAGTGTCTTTCAAGACCACAGGCACTTGTGTGTGAAAGGTGTAAATGTCAGCACCACTTGAATATTCCCCATTATATATTGCAGCATAGATGCACCTTCTCTAATTATTATTACTATTAATTATTATTATACTTTTATTATCCCCTTTTATTTTCAATACAATACCACATCTTTTGAACTGCAAGGTAATGAAATACACAGTATCTACATATGAAATATGCACCCTAGGAGCTAAGACCAATCTTTCTTTCTTTTTTTTTTGTAGACGAGTTAATACTAATTGTACCCTCAAATATGTATACACTTCAAACTTTTTCATGCCATAAGCTCTTCCACTGGTGGTGATCCTTTAATAGTAAAGAAGATTAGCTTAGCTTCCTTTTTCTGGAGATTTCGGACACTGTATGAATTACCTGATAACAAAAATACAAATAAGATACAGTTTAAAATATGTAAACTAAGGCATTTTAAAACAAAGTGCTTACGACTTGTTTTCAATTTTCCAATGAGCTTGTCATAGATTTACTCCTGAAAACAAACTAATTACTGATACACATGATCACTCAGTTCTGAGAATGAAGTAAACAAGAACACATAAGAGTTTCTCAACCACATTACTTAAAATGTCTACTGATGGTAAGGCCTTCACCCAATACCAGGCTACCTGAGATACAACAACCACAGTAATGGATGAGATAATATAATAAATACCATGGCTCATCAGTCCAACTTGGTCACAACAAACATGGTAATGGATGAGATGATATTATAAATACCGTGGCTAATCAGTCTAACTTGGTCACAATAAATACAGTAATGAATGAGATAATATTATAAATACCGTGGCTAATCAGTTTAACTTGGTCACAACAAACATGGTAATGGATGAGATGATATTATAAATACCGTGGCTAATCAGTCTAACTTGGTCACAACAAATATGGTAATGGATGAGATAATATTATAAATACCATGGCTCATCAGTCTAACTTGGTCACAATAAACATGGTAATGGATGAGATAATATTATAAATACCATGGCTCATCAGTCTAACTTGGTCACAACAAACATGGTAATGGATGAGATGATATTATAAATACCATGGCTCATCAGTCTAACTTGGTCACAACAAACATGGTAATGGATGAGATGATATTATAAACACCATGGCTCATCAGTCCAACTTGGTCACAACAAACATGGTAATGGATGAGATAATATTATAAATACCGTGGCTAATCAGTCTAACTTGGTCACAATAAATACAGTAATGAATGAGATAATATTATAAATACCGTGGCTAATCAGTTTAACTTGGTCACAACAAACATGGTAATGGATGAGATAATATTATAAATACCATGGCTCATCAGTCCAACTTGGTCACAACAAATGCAGTAATGGATGAGATAATATTATAAATACCATGGCTAATCAGTTTAACTTGGTCACAATAAACATGGTAATGGATGAGATAATATTATAAATACCATGGCTCATCAGTCTAACTTGGTCACAACAAACATGGTAATGGATGAGATAATATTATAAATACCATGGCTCATCAGTCTAACTTGGTCACAATAAACATGGTAATGGATGAGATAATATTATAAATACCATGGCTCATCAGTCTAACTTGGTCACAACAAACATGGTAATGGATGAGATGATATTATAAACACCATGGCTCATCAGTCCAACTTGGTCACAACAAACATGGTAATGGATGAGATAATATTATAAATACCATGGCTAATCAGTCTAACTTGGTCACAATAAATACAGTAATGAATGAGATAATATTATAAATACCGTGGCTAATCAGTTTAACTTGGTCACAACAAACATGGTAATGGATGAGATAATATTATAAATACCATGGCTCATCAGTCCAACTTGGTCACAACAAATGCAGTAATGGATGAGATAATATTATAAATACCATGGCTCATCAGTCCAACTTGGTCACAATAAATACAGTAATGGATGAGATAATATTATAAATACCATGGCTCATCAGTCTAACTTGGTCACAATAAACATGGTAATGGATGAGATAACATTATAAATACCATGGCTCATCAGTCCAACTTGGTCACAACAAATATGGTAATGGATGAGATAATATTATAAATACCATGGGTCATCAGTCTAACTTGGTCACAATAAACATGGTAATGGATGAGATAATATTATAAATACCATGGCTCATCAGTCTAACTTGGTCACAAGAAACATGGTAATGGATGAGATGATATTATAAACACCATGGCTCATCAGTCCAATTTGGTCACAATAAACACAGTAATGGATGAGATAATATTATAAATACCATGGCTAATCAGTCCAACTTGGTCACAACAAACATGGTAATGGATGAGATAATATTATAAATACCATGGCTCATCAGTCCAACTTGGTCATAACAAACATGGTAATGGATGAGATAATATTATAAATACCATGGGTCATCAGTCCAACTTGGTCATAACAAACATGGTAATGGATGAGATAATATTATAAATACCATGGGTCATCAGTCCAACTTGGTCACAACAAACATGGTAATGGATGAGATAATATTATAAATACCATGGCTCATAAGTCCAACTTGGTCACAACAAACATGGTAATGGATGAGATAATATTATAAATACCATGGCTCATCAGTCCAACTTGGTCATAACAAACATGGTAATGGATGAGATAATATTATAAATACCATGGGTCATCAGTCCAACTTGGTCACAACAAACATGGTAATGGATGAGATAATATTATAAATACCATGGCTCATAAGTCCAACTTGGTCACAACAAACATGGTAATGGATGAGATAATATTATAAATACCATGGCTCATAAGTCCAACTTGGTCACAACAAACATGGTAATGGATGAGATGATATTATAAACACCATGGCTCATCAGTCCAATTTGGTCACAATAAACACAGTAATGGATGAGATAATATTATAAATACCATGGGTCATCAGTCCAACTTGGTCACAACAAACATGGTAATGGATGAGATGATATTATAAATACCATGGCTCATCAGTCCAACTTGGTCATAACAAACACAGTAATGGATGAGATGATATTAGAAGAAATACTCGTCTCGACAAACACAGCAGTAATTTTAACACTGTTTATATTTTTTGATGTGAATATTTCATCAGCAAAACCACAAAACCTTAGTGACTTAAACAAGTGTTTCTACTGACGTTTTTATTCTTTGTGGACTTAAAATAATAAGCATAAATTTACAAATAGCAAAACAAGGGTTTAAAAACTTGATGTTTTTGATCACATACATTTTCATGGTATCAGATCATTTGTATACATTTATATCTATTTTTAAATGCATTTTACAGGTAAGTAATATACATTTGCTGTGTATTTGTACAAGTGATAAACATCATAACAAAACAAACCATGTGTGGGTTCTGTTCTCACAAAATCATTTCCTTTATGCAAAATGATACTCAATTTTGATAACCCTAAAAACAAAACAAGTCCGTATTTAAGAATACTTTTAAATTCCACCTATTGACAAATTGTAAAACTAATGCCACTTAGAATAGTTTTATATATATAATTTTTTTTATTTCACATTTTTTAACGAGTCAATTAAGTCACTATAATTAAAATGTAGAAACTTTATAACATGAGGAAGGACCACAACAGTAGGTAGTTTTCATCAAATTCAGACATCAATTATTTTTTATAAAAGGTTTACAACAGACAGTGGACAGGATCTAAACCCATGACATTTCTCATTACTGTCTTGATTTTAATTTCTTCAGTGAAAGTTACGAGGACTCAAAGCAGAGCATAATCTTAATGTGATTACATGTGTAACTCACCTAATGGCACCAGAAATGAACCATCTGTTTCAAAAATCCATGAGCTGTCGTGCACATGTGCTTCCACCTTACCATATATGACAGTAAAAAACTGAGGTGAGAAAAAAACAAAAACATTGTTATTTAAGACGTTTTCTCAACCTTAATGAAATCGAATTTCATGTATAATTTGTAATTTACATAAAAAGTTAAAAACTAACTAAAAAAACACTATTTTTTAAACTTTTCCAATATCACAATTAATATATATAGTTATACTGACATATTATTTTGAGGTTCAAATAATATAATGCAGTAAAAAGAGGCTTCTGCTCCCATCCCTGAAATTGTGCAACTAACCTCAAAGAGACAACAATAGAAATACATACCATAATGAAGTTATTGAGGGGAAAGAAAAATCAATAGTTCATTGACCTTTAGGTACACAACCACATAACCTTGAAAAATATACAAAACACATTTTCATGAATCTCCTACACACGAATGTAGAGAAGGCATGATTTTAAACAGTAAGGTCACTGCATGAAACTTCAAGTTAGAGATACCACTTCAGACTTGGTTCTTTGTAGAATAAGTTTCTTATTAAGTTCACTGTGTATGTCTTACACTAGTGCACACATGATAGAAACATGCTTTAATAGACATTACATGAAGTATTTTTACTATAAGAGGTTGAAAATAAGGAAAAATAATGCTTAAAATAATTAATTAGAAACACAGTTCCAACAATACAACATCTTTGGGTCAGTAAGCTGCTTCTCTGAATAGTTTGATGAAATGACTCAGAATGTGAAGTTTTTGAACCCATCTACAAAGCCAGGCTAAAATACTGGTATTTTTAAATTTTTACACAAGTACTTTAGACACTAACCAGTGAATCAGCATGGGCAAATTGGCAGGGTTTCTCCTGTAATGGACCAAGCACTAAAATTCCCATGGAAAAATTGGAGAGTTGGAAACTCTTGCATAGTCTAAATGAATCTTCCTCTTTGGCAGGAAACCCTGTAGGACCTCTCCATGACAGGGCCTTGTGACTTCGAACAACCACTGTGAAAAAAAAAAGTGAAATATGAACGCAAGTAAATGTGACAGATACAGAGATGCCAACTATTTCAAATGACTAAGCTTTATGATTGTAGACAAAGCCCTTTATAATTTGCAGCTACTAGACCTGACCAATGTCTCTAAGCTGTTTATTATTATATTATTATTATAACTATTATTATTTATTACTGCTATAGATTGCTCATTTATGACTGTGTTTTGTGTATTTAATAAATAAATTTAAAAAATTCTTTTGAAATTATGTCTTTTATTTAGTTGAGAGTAACAAATATACTGGTAAAACAACACTGAACATGCAGAAACAGTAAGCAGAAAAACCCTTTGTGTAATGACTAGTTTATATCATGTTTACGACACTTATTGTAACAGTTTTGAAGCTGTTGCAACCTTTGCTTTCATTTATGGTTTCATATTCTGAATTCTTACTCATAAATGTCGTTAACTGCATCGTTTTTGTCTTTGCCTCAGCCTTTTGTTGGTGAAATGCTGATTTTGTATGTCTGAAACAATCGTTTATCTCACCATGAACCACAGAAAAATCGATGTGACAAACTGTACAAAACCCATGACTGTCACTGACTTTTGTACTATACTCTTTCCTAAAATTTTGATTCACATTTTTAGTCCTTTTAGATTTGACAGAAACAAGAAAATTTGGTGAACGAGGCCTCTTTTTATCCATCTTGTGAAAGATCGCATTGGTGTTTCTATGCCGCTTAGAAAACGAGAAATACCCATCTACGCGAGCTGGCTGATTGGCTGACAAGCACTGATGATGTAACTATGGATTCCCCCACGTACCCAGTATGGAGAAGCACCACACTCAAACTATTGGTAGACATCGGAGATACAAATATTTTTTATTATTTCAAGTACAAACATGATTATCGCAAGTAGCCATTTGGACCATGTCTTTTATTTATTATCAAAATGTATTTGTATCTCACTAGAAATTTTCTTTTCACCCCTTTTAAGCCCTGGAGGAACAATTTATCACTTTATTGTATAGGCCTATATAATATATAATAATTTGGGAGTTGCAACAAGTTGTAATATTTGTCTGTATGAGCGTATAGTCGTAATGTATACACCAAAATCATAATGATTACACTCAAATCGTAATGGTTGGCATCTCTGCATATAAAGCCAACAGTTTCGGCACAGGACCCACCATAAAACAAAAATAGAAAAGGAAATATTACAATACAATTGGAAAAATTTTAAAGAAATTCTATTTCATTTAGACTAAAAACGATCGTATGTGTGAAATGTAAGTTACACTTTGTTACTGTTGGTTGTTTTAAATAATATTCACAGCTTATATAGGCCATATTTTTTATTATTAAGCATAAATCTACACAATGGCCTCTTGCTGATGTGGGAAACAAAATCCAATTTGTTGATTTTAGAAACCCATAAGTTTGATCTCGAATTTTTGGTTTTCTCAGTTCTGTAATTATGGAGTTTCCCAAAGTACAAATAATTTCAAGAATATATTATGTTATATTATACTTGTGAAGTCTTGTTACTCCTTTAACTGTTACTCCTATCACAATTAACTTTATTGCCACCAGTAATTTGTTTAAGAGTAAATCATCATAAGCCCTTCATGTACAATTCTGTTTCTATTTTTCTCACTACTCTATAAAAGCTATTAAGTATCCACACAGATATTTTATTTTTTTAGTGCAGCACTGTAACACGGTATCTGCTACGTAAGACATTCTTAGAATAATCCAACACTTCACCTGATCCTACCCTATTAGTCTGTGAAGATGTTACAATTACACATAAGCTTATTAATATTTATTGTTTCAAACAAATCTCAACTATCAACTGAAAGAACCAACATGAAACTTCAGAGTTCAATGGAAAAAGTAAACAATATAACTTCTTTAACACCTGAAAAACTACACCCACGAGAATTAAACAAATAACTAGATTCGGTACAACCAGAACAATCTTCAAATGGATGTTTATAGCATATTCTAAATTTCAAAAGAGACAGACATACTGTCATTAACAGTTTGAAGGGAATATTAAGGATTTCTGCTTCTGTAAACAGGATGGTTTGTTTGTTTGTTTTTAAATTTCTCGCAAAGCTACTCGAGGGCTATCTGCGCTAGCCGTCCCTAATTTAGAGGTGTAAGACTAGATGGAAGGCAGCTAGTCATCACCACCCACTGCCAACTCTTGGCTACTCTTTACCAACAAATAGTGGGATTGACCATCACATTATAACGCCCCATGGCTGAAAAGGCAAGCATGTTTGGTGTGACGGGGATGTGAACCTGCGACCCTCAGATTACGAGTCGCACGCCTTAACCAACCTGGCCATGCCGGGCCTAAACAGGATGGAAAGTACCAATAAACTGTTCATTAAACTTCATATGAGACAACAAAAAACGTTTGTCTTCTGACTGAAAACTACAGTATTGCAAGATAATTATCAATCACTGAGAAACCAGTTAGCATGTGCATGTTATCAAAATTCTCAATTAATGCTGATCAGAATGTCAGTGATAGATTGAAAAAAACAAACTTTTTATACAGTTTGGTCATATAACTGCAACAATAATCTCTGTGTGTATGTGTGAAAATTATAAAAAGAAAACTCTATTCACATTTCAGGAAGGATAAATACTTTCACTAACAAATTTATCAGAACTTAGTTCCAAAATAAGAAAATAAAGTGACCCGTCAATGCAAAATCAGCAAGGACAGTAAGAAAACCATGGATGTGAAAGCTGATACTAATGAATAAGAATAACAGCTAGAACATTTTAAAACAGTTTCCACCAAAACAACAAATCTGGTATCTTAATCTAACATGTCAAAATAGATTTCACAAGAAAATAATGGAAAATTACATTATAAACAAAAATACAGTTCGACCTACCAGCCTTAACTTCCCTTCCTAGTTCTGGATCATTTACCAGGGAGCCACCATACAGCTCTTCCTGCATGTCTTCTTCTAGAAGCACCTGATGATCATGGATAGACAGGTTGTGTTTAAACAAAGCTTGCTGTTTGTTTCTAGACTTTTTTACCTGGAAAACAAGGATTGGTTGATTGGTTTGGTATTTTATAATGCAAAGTAACTAAGCTATCTGTGCCAAACATCCAGTAAAAAGCTAAAACTGAAGTAAAATTATTAGAATTCATAAAAGGAAATTAAGATAACACAAAAGATAGTTTAATTTTTAAATTAAAAAAAATTAAATCCAATTTTTACATTTAGTCTACAGCAGTAAGAAAAAAACTACAGCAATACAAGTTGGAAAGGACTTTCTGCAGCATAACTGCAATTATCATAACTCGTCAGGAAGACTAACAAGTAAGTTCAATAACCACCGTTAGTCATCTGAAGTTGGTCTTTCCAGTCCTGGTTTCAAGTTATTTGATGTTACGGCCATTTTCTAATTTCAAATTGAACTAGATGTACTTTGATTCTTAAAAAGGAATCACATTAAAAAAAGGTCTAATGTATAAATTAAAAAAACACTTAAATGGCCTTTAAAAAACTAAACATTTCTAAGGTGGACAGTGTCACCATCACCAATAACACTGTCTAACGTTATGGATAAACCTTGGTACAAAACATGTTTAAAATGGTGCTATGATTGAGAGTCGAACGACGGCAAAACAGTAAAATGTGGCTTATTGTGACCTGAGTGTTACACAGATAACACGTTGGTGCATCAGTCGCAGATAAATTAAAACAATGAGTTAAAAAACTGTGATCAGTGCATAGTCTATTTAGAACAACTTCCTCTTTCTGATCCTTATGGAAGCTGGACGACCAAAGTCCAACAGAGGGTTTTATTTGGAAAAGCTTGTTTTCACATTGCTCATTCTGAGTTGACTGCCAATGGAGTCAACCCTTGAATACAGGACCATAGTACATGTATGGAACAGACACAGCAGTGATAGTGCCAGAGCAGACAGATTTAGCTGCAGTGTTGGCAAGCTCATTCCCATGAATACCAATGTAGCCCAATATCCAGAAAAACTGGATATAAGTAGTTGTTAAAGAGAAATGGGCCAGTCAGTTTTGAATATTGGCAAGAACATGGTGTGAACTAATGTGAAGCGATTCCAGGGTCAGTAGAGAATTAAGCGAGTCAGTATAAATAGTAAAATTTGAGTACTGCTTAGCTTCTATGTGATCCAGAGCAAGAGAAATAGTGTAGGGTTCAGCAGTGAACACAGAAGCTGTAGAGGGAATTCTGCATGCAACCACTGAACCACAACAAACCATGGCAGAGCCCACACAGTCACCTGATTTTGAACCATCTGTATAAATAGGAATGGAAGGATGGTTTGAAAGATGTTCAGCAAATAGCAGACAATATTTCCAATCGGGAGTGTCTACTTTTCTCAGATGACTTAAAGATAGGTCACATTTGGGGACTGTAAGAAGCCATGGTGGGATAAGCTGACAAGTGGATACAGCAATGTTATCCAAGGACAGATCCAATACATCCAACTGTGCCTGGATACAAAGGCCAAAAGAAGCAATGGCAGATCATCTGTTCTGAAAAAGAATGGCCCACCAAGGAAGGAAAACACAACCCAGGTGGGATGCTTTGGTGAGGAACAAGTTTCAAAGCATATAGTAAAGACAGTTGCAAATGGTGGAGGTGCAAAAAAGGTTCATGAGACTCTGTATGTAAGCTCTGAACTGGGAAAGTCCACAAAGCCCCAGTGCAGAGGTGAATTCTTGATTGGAAACAGGGTCTAGCATTTTTAAGGCCAAGGTCCTGGCAAAGCCAAAGGCCAGTGATCCATAGTCTAGTTTCAATTGAATAAGAGCACGATATAGCTTTAGCATAGAACATCAATCCACTCACCAAGTGGTGGAAGAGAGGACATGGAGTATGTTCAGTGCTCTTGTACATTTAACTTGTAACTGCTTGATACATGGTATGAAGATCAAGTTATGGTCAAAGATGAGCCTCAAGAACTATGTCTCAGTAACCACAAGCAGCGCAACTTCATCGATACAGAGTTCAGGGTCAGGGTGAATAGCCCGCTGGCTGCAAACGTGCACACAATCGGTTTTAGAGAGAGATAAGTTAAAGCCGTTTTCTGTGGTCCACTTCAGTAAACAACTGAGGGCAGTCTGTAGCTGCCACTTAATATACCTCATGTTCGATGACTGATAAGAGATGTGAAAGTCATCGACATAGAGCCTGTTTGCAACAGAGTAAGAGGAGTTGTTCAGTGATGGCATTAATCTTTATACTGAAAAGTGTGACATTCAAAACACAGCCCTGAGGGACTCCAAGTTCCTGTAGAAAAGAACGGGAATGTGTCAAACCCACAAAAAAAACTTGGAATCACTTGTCCATTAAAAATGTTTAACAAAAATGGACAAATAGCCACGTAACCCATATAAATAGAGGTCTTGCAAAATGCCATACTTCCATGTTGTATCTTAAGCCTTCTTAATGTCAAAGAATACTGATACAAGATGTTGTTGTTTGAGAAAGGCTTTTCTGATTGATGTTTCAAGTTGAATCAGGTGGTCCCCGATGGAGCGCTGTCTTCGGAACCCACAGGAAAGGGGCAAGAGGTCATTTGATTCGAGAAACCAAACAAGATGAGCATTAACCATCCTCTCTAAGGTCTTACAGAAACAGTTCGTCAAAGTAATTTGACGATAATTTGAAGGAATCTTGGGATCCTTCCCACGCTGAGAGAAAGGTAGGACAATAGCCTGGCACCAGGAAAAACATTCTCCTCTAGATCCAGTTAAAAATAATCAAAAGAATAGCAAGAGAAGCAGGAGATGGATGGCTCAGCATTTTATAGTGCGTATCATTAGGTCCAACTGATGTTATGCTAGACCGATGAAGGGCCAGTTTGAATTCCACCAGTGTAAAGGGACGATTACAGTCATAGAGACAATCAGCATGAAAGGAAAGTGGTAACTGCTCTTCCCAAGTCTTGATGACTAAGAAGGTGGAGGAAGAAGCAGAACTGCTAGATATATGGCAAAAGCTTTCACCTTGAGTATCAGCAATGCTCCTAGTATCAGCTACTTCCTGGCCATCAGAGAGCAAGATCAAGAGGGGGACACAATTATATTGCCCACTGATCTTTCAAAGCTTGTCCCATATGACTTTGAAACTGGTGGTAAAAGATATGCTGGTTATGAACTTGATCCAAGAGTCATTCTGCCTTTGATATCTTATCCACTGTGCATGTGCACAGGCCTGCTGGAAAGTGATGTAGTGCAAGAGTGTGGGATACCTACAAAAGTATTCCAGGCCTGTTTTTGAGCCTTCCATGCCACATGACAGACAGGATTACACCATTGATGAGGATGTCGTGGAAAATGTGTCGAGATTTTAGGAGTACGTTGAGCAACTGCTTGTATAATAGTCAGTTACTGCTGCCACACAGTGGTCTATTGATGGCTTACAGATGATGGCAGGATCAAATTCTGTGAGATAAGTGAAAGAGGGCCAGTGTGCTTAATCCAGCTTCCACTGGAGCACACGTCAGGTGGCATTGCCCACGGCCAGTCTCTCAAAATTATAGGAAAATGATCACTGCCTCATGGGTTATGGTCAACATTCCATAAAAAGTGGGAGCAAATTGAGAGATCAACAGCAGTTAAGGACTGACTAGGTGCATAAAAATAAGTATAAGAACCACTATTGAAAAGAGAAAGGTTGTGATCAGAGAGCACGTGCTCTACGGAGCAACTTCTCCCATCGATATCAGCACTTCCCCAGAGGGGATGATGTCCATTAAAGATCCCCAGGATTAGAAAGGGAGATGGCAACTGTTCAGTGAGAGCATCAAAGTCTGACTGATCATAGGTATCTCTAGGTATCAGGTAGAATGAACAAACAGTGATGGTATGACTCAAGGAAACATGGATGGCTACAGCCTCCAAGGGTGTGTTGAGTGGCAAAGACAGGGTGGGTACATGCTGATCAACCAAGAGTGCCACACCTCCATGCATTCGTCCATCACACAGCCTGTCATTTCTGTAGAAAGAAAACTGCTGAAAGGTGACTGTATCAGCAGATTTCAGAAATGTTTCCTGTATGAAAAGACAGGATAAAGGAAGCAATTAGTGCTTTGGTATCATCCAGATTAGAATGTAAACCTTGACAGTTCCATTGTATCAAGGTGGCCATTTTTATTTATATGTAGGTGAATTGGGTGGAGAGCAGTTCTGTTTACAACATCTTTTTACTTTATTGCCTTTATTCAAGGAAGGTCTGTCGACCTCCACAGATCCTCCCCTGGGTCAGTTGGGCAGGTCTTTGTTGGTGGAAGAAAATGTGAATAAATGATCATTTTGCATCTTGGGGTGGGAGAAGATGTACCCGAGGAAATACCCACACCCAGAACCAAAAAAAGCAGATCTTGAGGTTTGCTGGAATGTATGTTAGGGGCAGAAATGGGTGTTGAAGTTGATTCATCAACCCTTTTAACCTTGGAGGTTAAAAGACTTTTCTCTTGGTTTGAGAACAATTCTCTTGGAGGCACAGAGAGATCTGTCTGCACTTCCACTGTAGTAGTGGAATGAAGTGCAGCAGTATACATCTGAGATGAAGTGGTGGACAGCAACTTTCAAGCCTAAGAATAAGTAATGTTTTGAATTGTTTTCAAATGCTGCACCTCTCTTTCTTCCAACTATTTAGAGCAAGAACGAAAGTAGGATGGGTGAGAGCCATTGCAATTGATGCAACGAGGGTCCATTTCACACTCTCAGGCATCGTGGTCCTTGCCACTGCAACAAGCACAGATCAAGGAACCATGACACGGTGTCTTTGAGTGACCAAGCCACTGACACTGGAAACATCTGAGAGAGTTTGTAATGTATGGATGTACCCTGCAATTAAGATAACCTCCCTTGATGGTAGTAGGTAGATGCAGTGATGTAAATGTCAGGATGAGGACACTGGTTGGCATTGTAATTCCATCTTTGCAGTGGAGATAAGCCTCACTGCAGAAACTCCTTCGGTAAAGGCGTCCAGTGAGAATCTCTGACTGGGGATGTTCTTCAAATCCCTCTCAACAATAACTCCTTGTGACAAATTCAAAGTAGCATGAGGCATAACCTCAAAAGGTACATCCCCAATTGCTTTTGAATGCAAAAAAAGTTCACTGTGTTAAAGTGTGGATGTTTCCACCAATATATCACCAGATCAAAGCTTCTTCACTGACTATGGAGAGCCAGCAAGTCCCTCTAGTTCCTTCTGAATGAAAAAAGATAGACATTTACTCTAAAGGTTTGTCTGAAAGAAAATGTAGTATAAGAAAATAAGGTACAGATGTTACAGATGTTGAAGATTGCTGCTCAGAATATTCAAGATGTGGTCATTTACCTATGGACTGTTTCCTCACTATTTTACTTACGTTTTTATTTGGAGGATCCATAATAATAGGAAATTTCGATGCCCACTGACCCCACTCACCATGGAGCCCTATTAGGGGACACACTACAATGCCAAAAACGTCACTGCAGCAATGCCAGGGTTTCATGAGCACTATACCCAAACACCAGCATCAGATACAATGTCCACAACACCTGTTGAGAACATCCAACATTGGTAATTGGTTGACCCCACCCAAAGTGGACCAGGTGACTGACCCTAGGGGGACCACCCAAGGCTGCCCATCTATAAGAATTCAAGGCCAAAGTGGTGTGTTAGAGTTGGACTCCTCAACCACCAGGGTCCTCTTCTCCCCTTCACGTGTCACCATGCACAGAAAACACGTGGGTGGATGTTTAGATCCCAGAGGAGGTAAACAGAACCCTCTCCACGTACAAAAATCCACACCGAGAGGGGAAACAAGGAATACAATATAATTACATTCAACTGCAAATTTAACAAATTTATATTTAAAATTTGAAGAATACTTTTCTCAATATAAATTGGCAGAATTTTCTCATTCTAAGTAATTAATTTCAAAACTTACAAATTTGTGTTAAGTATACAATCAAGTTCACAGAAAGAAAAAATGTAGCATATCAGGGAAAATGAAGAATGAGAAGCAATACATTTTTTCTCTTACGATTCACAGAAGTAACTATCAGGTTGGTCTATTTTGGTAAGTGGATAAACATTTTTGCTTCACTTCTAGTCTGATGTGTAATCAAACTTCCTGTATAAAAAAACACCTTAAAACCTAGCCCTGTAATTGCATCTTGTCTGAATAACGCATGCGTGCAGCAGGCATTGGAATTCAAGGTTCTAACATAAGCTACAAGTTTACAATAATAACAATACCTTTCTGAGTGAAAAAGGAATCTTCTTGAAATCCTGGTAGAATTCCAGCTACCTCGTAGGTTCCTGCAAATATTTAGTGTCAATATTGAAATAAAACAGACAGTAACTAGATTAATCCTTTAGCTATGGTATTGGTATATTATACACAAATTTGTCTACACATTTGCACTATACCTTCGATTCATCATGTGTACCTTCTCAAAATTTGATAGATTTTTAGTAAAGGTTACAAGTATTTTGTACACAAAATATCAGATTTTGTTTTCAAGAAATATTTTTTATTAAAGATTTTTTTCTGAAAATATAGTCTGTTTCATTACTAGTCTGAGTGAAAAGTGATTTCATGTTATACTTAGAAAAACATTCTTCATCCCAAATATCTTAAAATATATTTTGTGTTATTTTCTATATTCTAACCATGTGGGGCCTGTCACTTGATTAACCCTATAATCATAAAAAAAAATGAATATAAATTATGTTGTTTTTTTCATGCAAGAATGACTATGTATTATAACACAAAAATACAAATGGTTAGTCTGAGTAGCTTGAATCACATAAAGGTATATATTTGCATATATATTTATTATTTTTATTAAATTGACATCCTATTCATTCCTAACTAACACTACATAACTTGCATTGATGTGGTGCATGTGCACTCATGTTACATACCAGTGATATAAAACTGACTTTTAGCCTTCCCTGTCGTTACTGTGTTTTAGTGGACTAATATTTTGTAATATACCTTCACATTTCAATTATTATATATTTGTATATAGATTATTACTATTTAGGAATAGATTATTAACTTTATTTTTCTTAAAATATAGAACAATAAATCAAAAAATAAAGAAAACAATTATCTCTTCTCACTATGACGTTTGTAATCAACTGCTTCTGAACATAAGTTGCTAAGCCTCTTAAAATTTCACACATGAAGGATATCAAACATTTTAAGGTTTTAAACTTACAGTTGAAAACCAAAAAATCACAAATAACTATACTAATACCATAAAATTTCACTGTACTTTATTAAGCTTAGTAACTATGATGTACTTAGAATTAAAAAGATACGAAACTTCGAGCATATCTAAAGACACAACCTACCTCCTTGAAATCTTGGATCAAAAGAATATGTCAGTTTTTAAGAAAACCACAGTGGGGACATTCTAAGCAGTTGATTAGTTATTCACATGTCATATATTGAAATAAGTGTATATATACACTGGACCATTTTCAAAATGGAAAGAGGTGAACAGGACCACTGTGTTTGATTTAGTACATAAGCCATATCTCAATAAACTAAAAACGATACGAGGTCCTCATTGAAATATTCTACCTTGATAGTATTAGTAATTTGAGTTTCTATTTTGTACAAAACTATACACCTAATATTTCGACATCATAAACATATAATTTTGACCAGTGCTACATTCAACATACCATGTGACTCACTAAAATCTACGTTTAGATGTGTTCTTTTAATATTTACTTTTAAATTAAGAAATTAACTTACATATAATACCAATGTTTGAATTATAATTTACAATTTGATTCCAAACTTATTGACATAAGTTCATGAAACAGTAGTTCAATAAAATTCTTAATACAAGTCCACAGATGCAATGGCATAGCCTTGACCCATGACCCATTGCATAAGCGGGTTAACCAATATAAGGGCGTTGACCAACTTTGTTTTACTGTCTTATACAAAGTAAAATGCACCAAAACAGATATATTCAAAATATACAATTTCACAGCATTATTAATAAAATACAAATGTGTTAATAACTTTACATTTAGAATTTGTAAAACTTTCTGAACATCATACTCACATGATCTGGAGATGTTGAAGATTGCTCAACATCACAAGAAATATAATACACTGACACAGAAAAGACTAGATATTGCAACAGAACTGTCTTAGTGTGTGTGTATAAGCATTTTGTCTACATTTCGATTCAAAATAATATGAATTTTGATTATAAGAACATTGAACCACACCAGTTTCAACCAATCAGAGAATGTGAACAGAACAACGAGGAACATTATACTTGATAATTAGAAAGGACCATCTAAATTGCAGTAGAATTATTCAAACAGAAGGCTGTAAACACAGCCTTAAGAAACCTATAAAGCGAGTTATAAATATTCGATCAATATCTAAAAACTATTTTCCAATTTATCATAAAAGAAAGATTAAAACCTGTCAAATTTCTCACTTCAACACAACTTTTTTTTTAAAGCCCTCCTGTGGTACAGAGATTTCACTTTAATGACATTACACTATTTGGACCCCAGGGGATGTTACTGGCACCCAGGAGATATTACTGGCACAGTATCTGATTTTTACTTTAATTATAGCACCAATATATTTCATTTCTGCCATTTATATGGGATCATAAAGCATGCTCTCAAACTCTATGCAAAGCAGAGTCACCTACATGTTTTTAAACTCAAGAACAAAATATCTGCTCTTATCATGTTTCAAATCCAAGCTTTTCTCCTGATTTGGTTCTTTGGAAAAAAAAAGAAACCTAAAATCTTGTGATGTGTCAGTTCTATTACAACGACTACACACTACACTATCATTATTATTTTAAGAGACAATTTTGAAAAACTAAATAAACTGACAAACACACTGAAAATGGAAATAATAACAGAACACAGTGAAGTAGTAATACTGCCTTGTAGCAACCTAATGTCATGCATTCAAAGCTTTGTAAACACAAATATTTTCACATTTAGACTTGAGTAAAGAGTACTGTTTAGTGTTAAAATAATTCTGCATATTAAATATATTTTTTCAATGATTTATTAACTACAATGACCAGCAGCACTAACTTCAGGATATAATCTAAGAAAATTGAAAGAAGTTAAGCTTTTTTATAGTAACATTTTTCTATTACATGGACCACATTATAATGCACTCAAATACTAAAATAATGCACAAAATTTTGTGCAGGACCTTCAAACCAATTAAGCAATTTTACCTTGAATACGTTTTCTAATTTAAAAAAAAAATATATTATGCTACCAGAATTTGAGTATTCATAATTTATTATAAACATCATTCCTACAAACACATATGAACAATTAAGTTGAACAAAAACATCCGCCACAATAATAAACACATACCTTTTGATGTACGTCTGTAATCGACACGTTCGTTCCTCCAGAATGCCACTGGTTTCACAGTTATGCGTTTCAAACCACGTTTATAATTTTGGACAACCGTTTGGGTTTTCCTCAGCTCCAATTGGCTCTGGTCTCCTTGAAGAAGAGTCTGAAGAAAAAAATACAAATGTTACTATTATATTAACTAATCTTAGTCTCAATTGACATTGACTACAAAAATGCCTTTCAATGTGACTATACAAGATTAGAAATGTATCAATTATATGGGTTACCATTTCTTTTAATTCCCTTGGCAACAGTCAAGTGACTATAGAGGATTACAAGACAGTAATCAACATGAGTCAACAACACACTTTTAACACCTATGATAACAGTCTAGTGACTTAGAGGGATTACACAGGCAATAATTAACATGAGTCAACAACACTCTTAACACCTCTGAGAGTAGTCTAGTGACTAGAGAGGATTACAAGGTAATAGTAACATGAGTCAACAACACTCTTAGCACACCTCTGACAGTAGTCTAGTGACTATAGAAGTTATAAAGATACTAATTAACATGAGTCAACAAGACTTTTTAACACCTCTGATAGCAGTCTAGTGACTTAGAGGATTACACAGGCAATAATTAGGTCAACAACACTCTCAACACCTCTGACAGTAGTCTAGTGACTATAGAGGATTACAAAGGTAGTAATTAACACAAATCAACTCTCTCAGCACCTATGATAGCAGTCTACTATATAGATAGATTTACAAAGTGAAAGCAATTAACACAAATCAACTCTCTCAGCACCTCTGATAGCAGTCTAATGACTATAGAGGATTACAAAGGTAGTAATTAACACAAATCAACTCTCTCAACACCTGATGATAGCAGTAATATGAGGGATTACAAGGTAGTAATTAACACAAATCAACTCTCTCAGCACCTATGATAGCAGTCTAATAACTATAGAGGATTACAAGGGTAGTAATTAACACAAATCAATTCTCTCAACACCTATGATAGCAGTCTAATGACTATAGAGGGATTACAAAGGTAGTAATTAACACAAATCAACTCTCTCAACACACTCTGATAGCAGTCTAATGACTATAGGGATTACAAAGGTAGTGTTAACACAAATCAACTCTCTTCAACACCTCTTATAGCGTGTCTAGTGACTATAGAGGATTACAGAGGTAGTAATTAACACAAATCAACTCTCTCAGCACCTCTTATAGCTGTCTAATGAATATGAGAGGATTACAGAGGTAGTACATTAACTTTAAATCAAACTCTCTCAACACCTCTGATAGCAGTCACAGGTGACTATAGAGGATTACAGAGGTAGTAATTAACACAAATCAACTCTCTCAACACCTCTGATAGCAGTCTAATGACTATAGAGGATTACAGAGGTAGTAATTAACACAAATCAACTCTCTCAGCACCTCTGATAGCAGTCTTATACTATAGAGGATTACAAGGTAGTAATTAACACAAATCTCTCAACTCTCAACACCTCTGATAGCAGTCTTATAATGGGGCTATAGAGGGATTACAGAGGTAATAATAACACAAATCAACTCTCTCAACACCTT